>NC_085136.1:13141489-13199084 GCF_035046485.1 Aedes albopictus
ACACTCTAAGGTCAGTTTACCCAAATATGAGTAAACTTTACCCATAATCGCCGAAAAGTGCACAACCTCATTTTATGGGTAAAGACACTTTACTCATATTTGGGTATGTTGGATCTACGGGCAATATAGGTTGAATTTACCCATATATGAGTTCTTTGAATTTGGGTACATAGTACTCATATTTGAGTAAATGATTTGTATTTATTTATTTTACTTATAAATAAAATGCCATCAATTTCGAAAAGAAAACAAATAAAATTAAAATATTTAATAAAAAGTTTATTCGAATATTATTATAAAACAGAAAAATATTAATAAAAAAATACATGCAGGGTTTTGGTGATTGATTTTAACGATTGGGTCGGCGTTTCGTTTTACATAGGAAAAGACTGGATCGTGCAGCAACATCAATGGTGAAAGGATCGCGAATAGCTTCCTGATGGTGGAGCTGCTTTCTTCCGGACAATGCGCTCCGGAGGGTCCGCCAGCTGATGCAGTTTGTCGACTCTTGCGCTTGCTCGTATGGGCGTTTGAGGCCAGTATCTCGACCAGGATGGGTAGGACCGGGAGTGAAATGCACAAACTGGAAGAAGCAAAAGATTAGATACTATTTTTGGTGATAAATAACAGCATAACTTACTCAGATATTGATGCAAACTCCTCCCTGGTTCTAATAATGTCCGGACTTGAGCCACTTGTGTCGGTTTACTTCCCGCTCCCACTCTGGTTCGGGTGGGTTTCAACTGCTCTCGGGGGAGCCGAGGCATAGACAGAACACTTCTACAACGAGAATGCCACTTCCTTCTTCTACGGGCGGTTTGCATCATCCGGCCGGCCTATTGAAATTTGGCATCAGGGGGAGCGGAGTCCTAGACGATTCGTTCACGGTCAACGTGCGTCTCCGGTTTATTTGCACTCCGGTGGATTGCTGGGCGTGTTCCACTGAGACGCTCAAATTCAGCTCATCGAGCGGTGCTAAATCCAACACGAGAGCACTTGCAGAGAATCCTGCTGATTCAACTGGTTCCAACCGTAATCCACCTCGAAGGATTTTTTTTTTCTGTTCAGCTGAAAGTGACGGAAACAAGTATGTATATTTTTGGTTTATCGAATCGTTTACAAATTTTTGAGGATACTTACAGGTCACCTGCTTCCTCTTCACCTAGGCGTTGTGTAATTTTCAAATTTGCCTCAACGTTCTCCAATAATTCCGAGAATAGTTAACTAAAACAATTGTTTTATTTTTGATGAACCGAGCGAATGGCCGATTTCGGTGCTGCCTCTAGAAAATATTATTTTTTTCATCCAAATATGGGTAAACAGTCTTTACCCATATATGAGTAAAGTCACTTCATCAAGAATATGGGTGAATTTTACCAATATTTATTGGTAAACTTTACCCATATTATTGGTAATGGATACGAAACCCAAATATGGGTAAATAATCTACCTATTTATGGGTAAACTGACCTTAGCGTGTAGCCCAGAGCGGGCAGACGGCATTAACGCTTCACTCCGATTAAGGTGAAACGGTAAAACCATACACTAGGTCGTTTTTGTTTGTTTGACGAATTTTCGAAATTTATACAGACGAAGATACAGAAATTCGTCTGTGGTAGCATCATACACTGATAAAATTGCAAACTTTAAATTTATAAAGCTCGTTTTAATACAATTTATAAGACATTGTTATGATTGCCTTTATTTGAAGGAATATAATAATCATAATAACCTGTTTAGCTTTGATAAGGTGACGCATGAGACGTATGCATCCTATTAATCATCGTTATGTTTGGTCAAACATAAACTTTATGGTTCCTTTCCTATAGTTAAAAATTATGTAAGTTCACACATACTTTTTAACTTTGGCTGATTCAGTTTTCCAACGGTCATCAAGACGGTTCCCAAGAAACAAGAGTAGCTGAACAACAGTTTCTTAAGCTGAAGTTTGCTTAAGGAAAGTTTGTTCAACTCTCATACAGCTAAAATGTTTGTTGGGTTGTTGCGGCCATCACAGGAACATGCACCATTGAAAAACTAACTTTCTTTCGCGGATTCAGCTGCTGCATTGTCGATGTAAGCTTATATCACAGACAAACAGACGTAACACTCTGATAATTCCCATCGTACACCGATTTAACGATCTTTTTCAAAATTTGATAGTTTGCCAACTGCCCAACTGTGGCGCTCGCATAGCTTATGTTCGATTTTCACGTTTGCTCACTACCGCCACCTAGTTGGTGGTCGGCCAAACATAGTCCTTTTAGCATTGGGCGAATGTGTTTCCGTGACTATGATTTGAACAAGGGGTTGGAAACTCTGACACCCTTGAATGTGTTGCAGTGTGCTGATCGGGTGATTTTGGGTGTTTTTGGGTGTTTCTCGGTGCTTTGACGTTTTTGACAATTAATGTGATAGACGTCACATTTTTTCCAAATTACTGGCAACACTTATGAAATTATTTCTTCGTTGTTTGTTTTGATGTTGATTTGCTCAGACAAAGCCGGTGGTGGGAAATCTAAACGGTCGGAACCAGGTCGGAACGATCTTACATCTTGCCGGATGTTGCGGTATTCCGGTTCCGGTAAGATAGAAAAGCTGTTAATTTTATAAAGTAAGTATAACATCTGATATTTTTCAACAATTTTTATTTCAGGATTCGGAATCAGTCGATCAGATGATTGAATCGGTCTTGGTTTATCTCGTCGAAGCCCATTCCCGCAAAGCAGGAGAAGGAGACATCGATGGGGTCAAAACGTGGAGTCAAAGAGATCCAACAAGGACAAGAGAGCATGATATTTTCAGTGTGATGAGGTGAAAGTATTAAAAACGTTGGTCTTGGAATTCCTCCAGGAATTCTTCCTGGAATTTCTCCAGGGATTCTTCCAGGGATTCCTCCAGTGATTCCTCCAGGAATTCTTCCAGGAATTCCTCCAGGAATTCCTCCAGGAATTCCTCCAGGAATTCCTCCAGGAATTCCTCCAGCAATTCCTTCAGGAATTCCTCCAGGAATTCCTCCTGGAATTCCTCCAGGAACTCCTCCAGGAATTCCTCCAGGAATTCTTCCAGGAATTTCTCCAGGAATTCTTCCAGGAATTTCTCCAGGGATTCTTCCAGGAATTTCTCCAGGAATTCTTCCAGGAATTCCTCCAGGAATTCTTCCAGAAATTCCTCCAGGAATTCCTCCAGGAATTCCTCCAGGAATTCCTCCAGGAATTCCTCCAGGAATTCCTCCAGGAATTCCTCCAGGAATTCCTCCAGGAATTCCTCCAGGAATTCCTCCAGGAATTCCTCCAGGAATTCTTCCAGGAATTCCTCCAGGAATTCCTCCATGAATTCCTCCAGGAATTCCTCCAGGAATTCCTCCAGGAATTCCTCCAGGAATTCCTCCAGGGATTCCTCCAGGGATTCCTCCAGGAATTCCTCCAGGAATTCCTCCAGGAATTCCTCCAGGAATTCCTCCAGGAATTCCTCCAGGAATTCCTCCAGGAATTCCTCCAGGAATTCCTCCAGGAATTCCTCCAGGAATTCCTCCAGGGATTCCTCCAGGAATTCCTCCAGGAATTCCTCCAGGAATTCCTCCAGGAATTCCTCCAGGAATTCCTCCAGGAATTCCTCCAAGAATTCCTCCAGGAATTCCTCCAGGAATTCCTCCAGGAATTCCTCCAGGAATTCCTCCAGGAATTCCTCCAGGAATTCCTCCAGGAATTCCTCCAGGAATTCCTCCAGGAATTCCTCCAGGAATTCCTCCAGGAATTCCTCCAGGAATTCCTCCAGGAATTCCTCCAGGAATTCCTCCAGGAATTCCTCCAGGAATTCCTCCAGGAATTCCTCCAGGAATTCCTCCAGGAATTCCTCCAGGAATTCCTCCAGGAATTCCTCCAGGAATTCCTCCAGGAATTCCTCCAGGAATTCCTCCAGGAATTCCTCCAGGAATTCCTCCAGGAATTCCTCCAGGAATTCCTCCAGGAATTCCTCCAGGAATTCCTCCAGGAATTCCTCCAGGAATTCCTCCAGGGATTCCTCCAGGGATTCCTCCAGGGATTCCTCCAGGGATTCCTCCAGGAATTCCTCCAGGGATTCCTCCAGGAATTCCTCCAGGGATTCCTCCAGGAATTCCTCCAGGGATTCCTCCAGGAATTCCTCCAGGGATTCCTCCAGGAATTCCTCCAGGGATTCCTCCAGGAATTCCCCCAGGAATTCCTCCAGGAATTCCTCCAGGGATTCCTCCAGGAATTCCTCCAGGGATTCCTCCAGGAATTCCTCCAGGGATTCCTCCAGGAATTCCTCCAGGAATTCCTCCAGGGATTCCTCCAGGGATTCCTCCAGGGATTCCTCCAGGGATTCCTCCAGGAATTCCTTCTGGGATTCCTCCAGGAATTCCTTCTGGGATTCCTCCAGGAATTCCTTCAGGGATTCCTCCAGGAATTCCTCCAGGGATTCCTCCAGGAATTCCTCCAGGGATTCCTCCAGGAATTTCTCAAGGGATTCCTCCAGGAATTCCTCCAGGGATTCCTCCAGGAATTCCTCCAGGAATTTCTCAAGGGATTCCTCCAGGAATTCCTCCAGGGATTCCTCCAGGAATTCCTCCAGGGATTCCTCCAGGAATTCCTCCAGGAATTTCTCAAGGGATTCCTCCAGGAATTCCTCCAGGAATTTCTCAAGGGATTCCTCCAGGAATTCCTCCAGGGATTCCTCCAGGAATTCCTCCAGGAATTCCTCCAGGAATTCCTCCAGCAATTCCTTCAGGAATTCCTCCTGGAATTCCTCCAGGAACTCCTCCAGGAATTCCTCCAGGAATTCTTCCAGGAATTTCTCCAGGAATTCTTCCAGGAATTTCTCCAGGGATTCTTCCAGGAATTTCTCCAGGAATTCCTCCAGGAATTCTTCCAGAAATTCCTCCAGGAATTCCTCCAGGAATTCCTCCAGGAATTCCTCCAGGAATTCCTCCAGGAATTCCTCCAGGAATTCCTCCAGGAATTCCTCCAGGAATTCCTCCAGGAATTCCTCCAGGAATTCCTCCAGGAATTCCTCCAGGAATTCCTCCAGGAATTCTTCCAGGAATTCCTCCAGGAATTCCTCCATGAATTCCTCCAGGAATTCCTCCAGGAATTCCTCCAGGAATTCCTCCAGGAATTCCTCCAGGGATTCCTCCAGGGATTCCTCCAGGAATTCCTCCAGGAATTCCTCCAGGAATTCCTCCAGGAATTCCTCCAGGAATTCCTCCAGGAATTCCTCCAGGAATTCCTCCAGGAATTCCTCCAGGAATTCCTCCAGGAATTCCTCCAGGAATTCCTCCAGGAATTCCTCCAGGAATTCCTCCAGGAATTCCTCCAGGAATTCCTCCAGGAATTCCTCCAGGAATTCCTCCAGGAATTCCTCCAGGAATTCCTCCAGGAATTCCTCCAGGAATTCCTCCAGGAATTCCGCCAAGAATTCCTCCAGGAATTCCTCCAGGAATTCCTCCAGGAATTCCTCCAGGAATTCCTCCAGGAATTCCTCCAGGAATTCCTCCAGGAATTCCTCCAGGAATTCCTCCAGGGATTCCTCCAGGGATTCCTCCAGGGATTCCTCCAGGGATTCCTCCAGGGATTCCTCCAGGAATTCCTCCAGGGATTCCTCCAGGAATTCCTCCAGGGATTCCTCCAGGAATTCCTCCAGGGATTCCTCCAGGAATTCCTCCAGGGATTCCTCCAGGAATTCCTCCAGGGATTCCTCCAGGAATTCCTCCAGGGATTCCTCCAGGAATTCCTCCAGGGATTCCTCCAGGAATTCCTCCAGGGATTCCTCCAGGAATTCCTCCAGGGATTCCTCCAGGAATTCCTCCAGGGATTCCTCCAGGAATTCCTCCAGGGATTCCTCCAGGAATTCCTCCAGGGATTCCTCCAGGAATTCCTCCAGGGATTCCTCCAGGAATTCCTCCAGGGATTCCTCCAGGAATTCCTCCAGGGATTCCTCCAGGAATTCCTCCAGGGATTCCTCCAGGAATTCCTCCAGGGATTCCTCCAGGAATTCCTCCAGGGATTCCTCCAGGAATTCCTCCAGGGATTCCTCCAGGAATTCCTCCAGGGATTCCTCCAGGAATTCCTCCAGGGATTCCTCCAGGAATTCCTCCAGGGATTCCTTCAGGAATTCCTCCAGGGATTCCTCCAGGAATTCCTCCACACGCTAAGGTCAGTTTACCTTTTTTCCAAAAAGTGCACATTCGCAAATATGCGTAAATGATACTCAAATATAGGTAAAAAAGACTCAAATATGGGTTGTGTGTAACTAATTGTAACCCAAATATGGGTAAATATTACCCATTAATGCGAATGTGCACTTTTGCAAAATATGAGTTTTATTTACCCATATTTGCGTAAAGTTTACGCAAATTTGAGTAAAATTTACCCATATTTTAGAAAAATAGGTAAACTGACCTTAGCGTGCAGGGATTCCTCCAGGAATTCCTCCAGGGATTCCTCCAGGAATTCCTCCAGGGATTCCTCCAGGAATTCCTCCAGGGATTCCTCCAGGAATTCCCCCAGGGATTCCTCCAGGAATTCCTCCAGGAATTCCTCCAGGAATTCCTCCAGGAATTCCTCCAGGAATTCCTCCAGGGATTCCTCCAGGAATTCCTCCAGGGATTCCTCCAGGAATTCCTCCAGGGATTCCTCCAGGAATTCCTCCAGGAATTCCTCCAGGGATTCCTCCAGGGATTCCTCCAGGGATTCCTCCAGGGATTCCTCCAGGGATTCCTCCAGGAATTCCTTCTGGGATTCCTCCAGGAATTCCTTCTGGGATTCCTCCAGGAATTCCTTCTGGGATTCCTCCAGGAATTCCTTCAGGGATTCCTCCAGGAATTCCTCCAGGGATTCCTCCAGGAATTCCTCCAGGGATTCCTCCAGGAATTTCTCAAGGGATTCCTCCAGGAATTCCTCCAGGGATTCCTCCAGGAATTCCTCCAGGAATTTCTCAAGGGATTCCTCCAGGAATTCCTCCAGGGATTCCTCCAGGAATTCCTCCAGGGATTCCTCCAGGAATTCCTCCAGGAATTTCTCAAGGGATTCCTCCAGGAATTCCTCCAGGGATTCCTCCAGGAATTCCTCCAGGAATTCCTCCAGGAATTCCTCCAGCAATTCCTTCAGGAATTCCTCCAGGAATTCCTCCTGGAATTCCTCCAGGAACTCCTCCAGGAATTCCTCCAGGAATTCTTCCAGGAATTTCTCCAGGAATTCTTCCAGGAATTTCTCCAGGGATTCTTCCAGGAATTTCTCCAGGAATTCTTCCAGGAATCCAGGAATTCCTCCAGGAATTCTTCCAGAAATTCCTCCAGGAATTCCTCCAGGAATTCCTCCAGGAATTCCTCCAGGAATTCCTCCAGGAATTCCTCCAGGAATTCCTCCAGGAATTCCTCCAGGAATTCCTCCAGGAATTCCTCCAGGAATTCCTCCAGGAATTCCTCCAGGAATTCCTCCAGGAATTCCTCCAGGAATTCCTCCAGGAATTCCTCCAGGGATTCCTCCAGGGATTCCTCCAGGAATTCCTCCAGGAATTCCTCCAGGAATTCCTCCAGGAATTCCTCCAGGAATTCCTCCAGGAATTCCTCCAGGAATTCCTCCAGGAATTCCTCCAGGAATTCCTCCAGGAATTCCTCCAGGAATTCCTCCAGGAATTCCTCCAGGAATTCCTCCAGGAATTCCTCCAGGAATTCCTCCAGGAATTCCTCCAGGAATTCCTCCAGGAATTCCTCCAGGAATTCCTCCAGGAATTCCTCCAGGAATTCCTCCAGGAATTCCTCCAGGAATTCCTCCAGGAATTCCTCCAGGAATTCCTCCAGGAATTCCTCCAGGAATTCCTCCAGGAATTCCTCCAGGAATTCCTCCAGGAATTCCTCCAGGAATTCCTCCAGGAATTCCTCCAAGAATTCCTCCAGGAATTCCTCCAGGAATTCCTCCAGGAATTCCTCCAGGAATTCCTCCAGGAATTCCTCCAGGAATTCCTCCAGGAATTCCTCCAGGAATTCCTCCAGGAATTCCTCCAGGAATTCCTCCAGGAATTCCTCCAGGAATTCCTCCAGGAATTCCTCCAGGAATTCCTCCAGGAATTCCTCCAGGAATTCCTCCAGGAATTCCTCCAGGAATTCCTCCAGGAATTCCTCCAGGAATTCCTCCAGGAATTCCTCCAGGAATTCCTCCAGGAATTCCTCCAGGAATTCCTCCAGGAATTCCTCCAGGAATTCCTCCAGGAATTCCTCCAGGAATTCCTCCAGGAATTCCTCCAGGGATTCCTCCAGGGATTCCTCCAGGGATTCCTCCAAGGGGTTGGAAACTCTGACACCCTAAAAGGTGTTGAAGTGTGTCAATCGGGTGTTTTTGGGTGTTTCTCGGCGCTTTGACATTTTTGACAATAAATGTGATAGACGTCATCTTTTTCAAATTACTGGCAACACTTCCGAAATCCCCTCATCGCCGTTTTGTTTTGATATTGACTTCAACGCCGGTGGTGTACAATCGAAGCGGTCGAAACCCAAATCGGTCTACCTTGCTGGATGTAGCGGTTCACGGTTCCGGTAAGTAATTAAATTCCGGTAAATTAAAAACGTATAATGTGTAGCAACAATTTGCATTTCAGGAATCGGATGTTGTCATCACCGATTGAACAAACTGTTCCTTCTTGAGCAGGTCACCCATTGTTGCTATTGCTACCAAAAAATCCAGATTTGGAAGCAACACCTGGAGAGGTTCCGCCGGAGAAATGAGAGTTATTGTTCCAGTAGATAATGGTATTGGAGAGATTTGACAACAATGATCAAGGACTCAGGCATGTTTTCCTCTTGCGGTTCCAGAGGGGATGTGATTTGGCGTAGTACTTCTTAAGATCCGCAGTAAGCGAAACTTATTGCGATGATTGACAACCTTGAGGGTGTTCCGCGGTATAGGGATGGTCAAAGAGCATCGAACCACGCAACAGGAATCGTGGGTATGCGATGGGATACTTCTTGGGTAAGATTATTGTTTCTTCGAAACAAAATTTAAAAGATGCACTAATGTACCTGATGTACTAATTATTTTTTTAAAAGATAATGTAAAAAAAAACAAAATTGATATTCCTGTCCGAAAAATAAATCATATCTCCTCGCCTTCTTGCAAATCTCGCAGAGCAGGATGATATCGTTGGTAGTATTTCTATACTTGATTCCATCGAGGTCCTCGGGTGGGACGAACACTTCCGGCTATTCTCGAACTCCGCCGTTGATGATTCTTATTTGATTTCGGTCGTGTTGGCGTGGGAGGGCTTCTACGTTAGTTTCGGATCCTTTTAAAAGGATATTTGGGTAGGCTTTTGGATCGATTCGGTGTCGAGTTCGGTACTTCCTAGAAGATTTGGTGTGAAGGCGTTCCCGGGTTCAGACTCAGCTAGGGACGGTGTCGATCCATTCCGGTGTTAAACTCGTTGGTTTTATCCTGTTTCTCTTACGGCCGATTTCTTCACCCTGGCTTAAGCGTTAAACCAGGTTTAACTATATGAGTAAGCCTGGCTTACCGGTTAAGCCGAGGTGAAGAAATCGGCCCTTAGGAGGTATCCAGCATGTCGATCGATTCTAACGTTTAATCAGGAATACATTTTCCGATCTGATCCGATCGGGTGCCATTTCAACCCTGTAGTATCTGACCAGGTAGTATCGTTCATTAGTCGAGGCGATTGAAGTCGTAGGACGAGATAGTTCGCAGGTGGCCCTTGACCAGGATGTTGAACAATCCTACGGTGGGATGCCGCTGTTGACACCGAACTTGAGAAGCTTCTTTAAAAATTCCGTTCAATCCCATTGCACTGAGAGAAGGACTAGAGCTTTTGCCAAGGTCTTAGAATCATTTTACGGAAATCTGGCTCCGGTAAGTAAAGAAAGCTTTTAATCTTGCTTTTTATAGGTTTGGCTGTTCGTTATTTTGCCTCAATCCCAGACAATCCCATAAATTCAATTAAAATATCTAATGTTTTGACACAATAACTTTCACTTCAGGAATCGAAAGTTGTCATCGCCGAATCTTGGACTCTGAAACTAATAAAACAATACTCACGAAATCGTGTATCACCTAGAAAGTCAGCCACAAAAGTATTCATCAATGATTCCCAGGAACCCGAGAAGGAACCAGCAAGTTGAGTCAGGAGGATGCGAAAGCAAGCGGAACGAGCAAGGAAACTGCATCTAAAAAGCAGCCGATTGAAGAAGGGAAGCCCGTAGGTAAATCCTAAGTAAATCTCAGGGTAAATCCATTAATGTCTATAGACTATATATAGTTGGAAACTAGTTGATTCCTGGAATACGGATGCCTACGACAGGTTAGTAGGTGACATGAACAAGTTACACTTTTCCCATTTGTGTGAGGGTTTCCCGTCAACATCATTGCGCAGCCAAGCTGCTGGGCTGGATAAGATTCCTGAGAAAGGTCAAGAGGATTGAGTATCCATAGATTCGATATCGTGCACATCGATTGCATCACTCAAGAGCAAGGGAAATAGGAAAAGTAGAAGTGGGCGGATATCTGTCAGGTGACACGATGGACAATAAGATTCGAACCGAAATTGAGGAAACAGGAGAGAAAGATAGTATCAGTATTCGAGAACGGATGAGGATGACGATTCATCACATCGTTACACAAATTGAGAAATTCAAAAACAATAAACTTGATTACATTTATTGCAACCAGCTGGATTGCATCAATACATTATTCTTTTATTTGAATTCATACCTATCACATACATATACTTTCGAATTTCTAGTGGTTCGTCCAAATAGGCCCAAATGATCCGCCAGGAAGCAATCGGTCGTAAAATCCTACGAAGCTTCCTCCAGTAAATATTTCGCACGAATGGGATGCTTGACCCCACAGACAGCAATAGCGGTGACGCCGTCTTCGGTTGCTGGTTCAGAAGCGTATGAACCAACATTACGGACAATCGCCATGCTGATCTTCCTTTAGGAGCCAACTCGTTGTTGCTGTTGCTATTGAAGAATTCGGAAAGGATGGAAGCGGCACGCGATACCATCCTAAAAAGTTCCGCCGATGGAAGAAATGGTTCCGAGATTACTTCCTCCGGTGGATGGTGGAGTGAAAGCGGCGGCGATGATCAAGTGGTTAGGGCATCTTCCTCTTGTAATTCCTGGGATGTGATTTGGCCTAGAGTACCTTAGCCACATCAAAGTCATTCGATGGAACGAGCTTTTCCCGTTAATCCCGAATTCTGCCACCGGTGGCCGTGGATTGACTTCGGTTGTCTTGGTATACAGGATGGCTTCGAACCTTTCTCGGAGTACGCTTTTGATCAATTTGATGATTCTCGGAAGTTTGGGTTGGGTCGTCCTGGCGATCATTCTGGTGCTGGAGTAGTTGGCTTCTTTCCAGTTCTTTTTGCATATCCAGAATATCGATCAATTCTATACGTTGAACAATCTCTCGATCAATCCTACGGTAGGATGACACTTTTGACTGGTGTTCCAGTCTCGCGATGATGGTTTACTTGAAAACTTCGCCGCACTACGATTAGAACTGGAGTTTTTTACTTCCGGGACTGTTTACTGACCGTAATATCCCGGTAATAACCGAGACTTCGATCCTCGCTTTGATCGGAATAAACTCCATTTGAAGTATCGAGCCATCCGGAGGTTCCTCTTTCCTCTTGGTCGTTAGGCTTGCTGGAGGAGGTGTTGTGGTCCGTTCCGCCGATGTTCCGTTGGTGGCAATGGTCCTTCATGCCAATGGCTTTGCAGGGAATCTGAATACTTTTAATCACTTTGTCTTTAAAACCTCGTTAGAAACTTTCCGATCGCCACTGGCCAGCGACTCTGAAAACGTAAACAAAAATATCGACAGAACAGTGATGCCAGTAAAATAGAAAAAAATCGCGATGGTACATTTGAATGGTGTCGAAAGGTGTCAAAAGGTGTTTTTGGTGTGTTAAACGGGTGTTTCACACAAGGTGTCAGAGTTTCCAACCCCTTGGAAGAGAACTCTCTCATGTTACTTTCGCCCTTATTTAAACTCAATCTAGAGTTACTCAGAATTTCTCAGTTACTCTCGTTTGCACAGTGTCTTGCCCCTAGTAGTAGACCACTGTGCAATGTTGCTCGATATCGATACGTTACGTAACTTTTCGAAGCACCTCAGTCGATCTGACAGTGCGATGACACTTGTTCATCGATTCTGATCGATGAAACCGCCATCATTTTTCACGCGATTATGCATGTGTTCGTGCCGACACGCTGAAATCTACCCCAGCCCAGTAAAATTTAGCCCGTGTGTGCGTGACAGCGCAGTGCTTCGAAGAGTGGTGATCCGCAAGAAAGTCGGGATTGAGTTTTCTTCGGCATTTTTCATAGTTTTTCTGACGGAAAATTCTACCAAAAACCGCTACAGTTGCCGTTTTCACACGCGTTCAGTGTCTGAACATAACGACGGTTCCGATTTGGGGTGCAAACATCCGTGCAGACTCCGGAAAGAACCGATTTTGCTGTCGAGGACCGCGGCTGCGAAAAAAAAAAATTAGGAACGGCATCGCCACAGCCAGGAGGAAAGTGTGGTTGGTTAGTGTGTGCGTGTGTGTGAGTGTTTGGCAATCCAACAGATCCCCATCACACAGGCACATCTCGCTCGCTCGTTCAGGCAAGAAGGAAGATCGCTTATTCGTGTCGTCGCAGAAAGTAGTGTGAAAAACGACGGAGAACAGGCGGCGCAGTCCCGGTTTCGTGAAACAACACAGAAAGGGGAGCAAGTCACAGTCGGCGGAAGAAAAACCTGAAATTGTTCTACACACGGCAGAACAATCGTCCGGATTCGTCTCGATTCGCTTTTCCAATCAACCGAAAAGGTGAGTTCTAGTGAGTGTTTTCAATTGCAAGTGGTGCTGACAGGGAGTGATGGCTCATCCGATGGGGAGATTATTATTTGTACACACATGACGGATGATGCCATTTTTAACCTAGAATTTTCAACCTTTCTGTGCCTACTGCGGAGGGGTGTGCGAAAATATTAATATTGGCAACAAAGACGGTTTACGGGAGGTTCTGTGTTCTGTGCGGCTGGTTCAAAGTTTAGTGAATTACGTTTCGGCACGTGTTTCCCCGGTGGAAGTGCTCTGGCGTCGGCCAGGTTCGGTGTAATCACCGATGAGACGCCCGATTTTTTCTCCACTATCGCGGCAGGAAAATGGGCCTTCGCAGTTGTTCGCGGACGCCATAAAGGAGCAGCAGTGCCAGAAGAGAGCACCTACGAACGAACGAGGGCCTGCTGCGATGTGTGTATGCGGTGATGAGGATGAAACGCACACCAATGCATGGGATATGGATGGGGCACAGTGGGTCAGTGATGTGTAATAGGTGGCAATTTTTGGGGGTAGAAAATTGTGTTTATTTTTGTAAAGTGTGTGTTTTGGTGTGAATACTATTAGGCAGCGTCCATTTATTACGTAACGCTAAAATCTACATTTCTTCCAAGAATTTCTTGCCGCATATATCAGAGCTTTTATCTAAAATCGTTTTAAAATCTCTTCTAGAAATAATTTCTAAATTATTTATCATTTTAAATCGATTAAAACCTTCAGTTCCGCAAGTTTTTTTTTTTTACGGAAATTGTACTCGAACTTATTGTATAGTAATGGAGTACATACTCAGTTTAAAAGACGATTATCTGAGCAAAAGAGTTCAAGATTGGTTTTGAAAAATCGATCTAAGAGCACTGAGATGGTATCCCGAATAAAAAATACAGTAGAAAAACTGAACGTTGTATTGTAACAGTACTACAGTCATGACTCGCTGGTTGGGGGCTTAATAGTTGGGTGACTTTTTAGTTGGGGCTCCGTTAGTTGAGCTGTCAGCCAACTAAAAAGTACCTGGATGTCATAATTCAATGTCAAACTGAAAATGACAACCAATCTGTAATTCCGAGGGGCGAGCTAATGAGTTTTTGGTTTCTTAAACTTTACTGATAATCAAAAAGAATTTCTATTTCATATTTCTTTAAAAAAAAACAATAGGGTGACGAAGGGTATTATCGGCAGGTTTGTTCTCTTCGTCATGGGGGGTTTTTGTGGGCGGAACTACCTGAAATTTGGGCATATAACTCAGCTTGGTTGGGAAGGATTTGAGGCCAACTCTGAGATCTACAGGTTTCAAAAAACCCCTCATGACGAAGAGAACAAAACTGCCGAAAAAGTTCCCCTATGTACAATTACTTCGAAACAAATGCAAAACATCGGCAATCTTTATTTTGTCGATCATTGAAACCGTTTTGTGCTTGCATTTTGGTCCGGGTGGTTTCATAAACATCTATATTTTCACTTCACCGACTAAAAATGGGTGAAAATAATTATTTATCGCATTGGCCATATATGTATCTTGCAAAACGTATCAGTTTTGATCTAAATGTAAAACAAATTGAAAAAAATTTACTTTTTACTTCCAACCTAAACATGATTAAAAAAAACAATGCGCGCGCCCCTTGTGCTGCTGTCACTTCACCCAACTAGCGAATCGAATCCGTTGGTTGGGTGGAAGTTGTCGCTCAACGAGCGGGTTCCGACTGTATTTAAAACCATATTTTTACAATAGACATCACTGTAAAAATAAAAATACAAAAACAATAAAATGTAATATAAACACCATACAGTAAATTGTAAATAAGATTTTTACAATATACTATACAGTTGACAAGCGCCCTTCGTTCGCGACAGACATTCCTTCTCAACGCTCTCGTGCGTCAGTTTCTCTTTCTGTTGCGAATAAATTTTGCATCGCTGCAAGATGTCTTCGCACAGAAAAAATATCCTAGTCGTGGACTTCGGCGTATTACCGAAGCGACCCGGCTTACAACAAGTGGAAAAATTCCTTAAAGAGTTCATCAAAGTTGACCTGGCTGATGTGAGAAACATCCAGCTTCATAACATCAAAAACTCTTTGTTCATTGAGATGAACGATGCAGGCGTAGCCCCACGGCTACAAAGGCAGCACCACCTTCAGCACTATTTCACAATCGAAGGAATGAGATATTACATTCCAGTGTATGTGGATGGTCCCACTACTACTGTCCGAGTCCACGATCTTCCACCTCAAATGGACAACGATATCATCTCCGACCATTTGCAGCAGTACGGGAAAGTGATCTCCATACAAAATGAAGTGTGGAAAAACTATTTCTCGGGGATACCGAACGGCGTGAGAATTGTTCGTATGCGGTTGGATAAAGCAATACCATCGCATATTGTGGTAAACAGTCATAGCACATACGTTAGTTGTGCGAACAAAAGCAATCAAACGACGACTCGCGGCACCAAGAAGCAGCCACACACAACACCATCCAACTTGGCTCATGAACACGATACCGACCAGATCAACAACGACGACGAAGGCAACGAACTACCGTCCGCGGCGACTCAAATTGAAAGCGACGACGAGAATGTCAACAACGACGACCACGGATGGAAGAACGAGAACGGTGGAACGACAGAAAGTACCGATTATGATTCAGCGAAGCGGCGGTTGTCAACCGAGTCGAATGGAACAAAGGAAGAAAATACAGCAAAACGATCATGCAACCCGTGCACCCAGAAATCCGATCCAGAATGGAAAATGATCACAAGATCGAAGAAAAAGTGACGTTGTAAATATTAAAATTTTACGACACGAATGCACCTTCGGTGTAAAGTGTCGCTAATTAAAGTAAATAAATAAACAATATACTATACGGGTTGTTAAGTATCGTAACAATATGAAAAAATATTTTTCTCCATATATATTTTTTTGCAAAACCATACATTTTATTGTTAATGAATTGTTCAAAATATTGATATGTGGGTTTAAATATACCGTACATTGTATGGCACATGAATGGTTTCAAGCAATAAAATGTACCGTAAATAAATTGTTTTTAATTGTAATTTCACTACTGGTTATACATTAAATCAAATGGTTTTGGAATGGTTCTCTTTTGTTATGTTGTATTGTTTTACATTACATAAACCATATATTGTTATATTATCTTGTCATTTTCCTCCTGTTAATGGCACCTTAGGCTTACTAGATTTATTAGAATGCGCTTTGAGAATTCTCCAGAGCGTTTTGGATAACCCTTCATATATAGGATTGCCCACGTCTAAGTCTGAGTAGTCTCTGATTGCATAAACAGTTGAAGCTTAGGCTTCCATGCCCCACCAGCCAGATAACCGAGTTTTGCAAACTAAGCATTATTTGTGGCAACACTTTGAGCGGCATGATGGAACTATGCCGAGCGCGCTAAGTGTTATTAGACCACTAATGTAGTTGCATGAAGTGGGTGACGAGGTACATAAGTATCATTACAGCGTGCTTAACCGTTATTGCAATATTGAGGCACCAGTTTGACTTAAGTTCGAAATACATAACAACTCATGAGAAAACTGTCAAGTTCGATTCAAATATAAGTAAGGTTGAAAAGCGAACCCGCAGACGAACCTTTATTAGAAATCATTTCAGTGTTCAGTCCAGTCCATATGTTAAAGATGGCTCTACGTCAAATATAAAGTTTGTCAATCGCATTTGATTCGATTGTGGTCGAAGGCAAATTCACATGAGAGAAGAGGAGAAAACTCCCCTAATTTTTCCGGGTTGGCCTACATTCGTATTTCTCTCATCGCACTCTACACACCTAGCCCGCCATATCTCTTGGACCCCTGCTTGGACCTGCAGGTCTTAGGACATCTGGTTTACCACTGATTTAAACATGTTATTGACTTTAAATGAATGTTTCAACTTATTCACTTTTATCTCTTTCCTTTCCTTTGCATCAAAAAAGCCACAACCATCAACAAAATCTTAAACTGAATAAATAATTAAAAACTCACGGAAAAAGAATGTTTCGGAAAAGTGAATGGTCCAAACGTAAGAAAAACAGTATGATACATTGTTACATAAAAATCCAATGTAAATGTATAGTATAGCGAACCATTTCATTACAATACACTTTATTGTAGCTGGTACACTGTATGGTGCAGGAATGGTTTTCACCAAACACCCTATGGTTAGTTTTTATCCGGGATGCCATCGGTTGATCTTTATCTTGCTCAAAAGATCGAGAGATGGGATCAATTACAATGCCTGCTCGCTGGTGGTGACCAATCGATCAACTTTTCAGCGCAAACAGACATTCTGATCATCAGATTTGTGCTCTTGAGAATTCAAGGTGGGGCTTCGTCATACCTTCTGCTTGGTGTACAACGCTCCTTTCGCTCCAAGCTTCCAGAGGCCACTTCACATCTTGTAGCTTCACTTTCACAACAGTTTTTCAGCACAGTCTAATGTAATTTTATCTAAAAGTTAAAATTTGGTGAACAAAATTCTCTCACATGGTTTCATGGAGATCCACTGGGTACTGAATTTCCATAATTTCTTTTGGCAATATTCGAATTGCCACTAATGTTATCTGCAACATCATTGGGACTACAGAAAGTCTGTTGATGTAAACAAATAAATAAAAACAGTTGTTTTTGTAGTGTCTACCTAATGATTGTGTGCATAGGATATCTACCTACATAAAATACTATTCATTACAGTACCTAAATGTCTAGGTATGATTCATTATGTCTACCTAAGGTAGTATAAATACGGGTGGTCATAGGACCACAGAGCAGAGACTGCACAAGCCTTGGACTTGTCAACATCTTTAATATTCTTCTTTTGAAGGATATAAAAGGAAATTATTTGCTTTTGGTTTTCAGGATGTTGTAATAACAAAATGTTATTTTTGTGGAGAACGGAATTGTTCTTTTATGGTAGAATTGCCATTATATAGTGAACAGAATGTTCTTTTTGGCCGATGGTGCATTGACAAAATTGTCTTTTTGTTTTGGTAATAACGAAATGTTATTCTTTGGTGAACGACATTGTTCTTTTGTGGCGGAATAAACATATGTTATGTTTTGGTGAATGGATTTGTGTTATTTGTAATTTTGGTAAAGTTGCTGATGTTGGGATAGCAAAATTGTCTTTTTGTTTTTGTAATTTTGTTAGCGAACAGATATGGTCTTTGAAAGTCAGTTTATTTGTGTTATCATTATTTTGGTGATGTCTGTTATTTTTTGAAGTTTTCTAAAGGGGACTGTAGTGTCTACCTAATGATTGTGTGCATAGGATATCTACCTACATAAAATACTATTCATTACAGTACCTAAATGTCTAGGTATGATTCATTATGTCTACCTAAGATAGTATAAATACGGGTGGTCATAGGACCACAGAGCAGAGACTGCACAAGCCTTGGACTTGTTAACATTTTTAATATTCTTCTTTTGAAGGATATAAAAGTTTTAAAGTGATCAATTCGACCCCGGATTACGGTACCTCGAATCCGATTTCGCTCAGATGTTGCATCACTATGATATGCTTCACACGGCTTTCCCAATAATAATTCAATTATTGATTATTCACGAGTTAAAAAGTACGCAACAAATTCTTCTATTGTTTAGTCAACACAAGACAAGAGACAAACATTTTTTAGATTATATAGGGAAGTCAGAAGTGGAACCATCTCGGCAGGGGTCCTATTTTGGGCACTTTTCTGCTATAACTCAGCCAATTTTGAAGCAATTGGCACAATTTTTGGAAAACGATAAGATACGTACAGTATCTACCCGTGTACAAAATGTCAAGTCAGTTGGTTTGGTATTGACTGAGTTATAGCGAAGAGTGCCCAAAATACCGGCCGCTGCCCAAGTGGTTCGCTACCCTAGTCCTGTTTCGGGAGAAAAAGCGCCGCCTGGAAGAAGCGGAGTGTGAAGAAATGGAACTGCTGTGCCGTTGGTTCCCAAGAAACACGGAAGTTCTATCAGAAGCTCAACGCATCCCGCAACGGCTTCGTGCCGCGAGCCGAAATATGCAGGGATAAAAACGGAGGCCTCTTGACGGACGGGCGTGAGGTGATCGAAAGGTGGAAGCAGCACTTCGATCAGCACCTGAACGGCGTGGAGAACGTAGGTACGGGAGCCCAGGGCAATGGAAGAAACGACGACGCCAGTGCAGCGGAGGACGGAAATGAACCAACTTTCCCACGCTGAGGGAACTTAAGATGCAATTCACCAGCTCAAAACCAACAGCTGAAGCAGCTGAACTCATCAAGATGAGCCCAGAAAAGTTGGCCACCTGTCTGCATCGGCTGATAGTCAGGATCTGGGAAACCGAACAGCTACCGGAGGAGTGGATAGAAGGGGTTATCTGCCCCATTCACAAGAAAGGCGATCATTTGGAATGTGAGAACCTCAGGGCGATCATTATTTTGAATGCTGCCTACAAAGTGCTATCCCAGATCATCTTCCGTCGTCTGTCACCTAAAACGAATGAGTTCGTGGGAAGTTATCAGGCTGGCTTCATCGACGGCCGGTTGACAACGGACCAGATCTTTACCGTACGGCAAATCCTCCAGAAATGCCGTGAATACCAGGTCCCAACGCATCACCTGTTCATCGACTTCAAAGCGCATACGACAGTATCGACCGCGCAGAGCTATGGAGAATCATGGACGAAAACGACTTTCCTGGGAAGCTGACTAGACTGATTAAAGCAACGATGGACGGTGTGCAAAACTGCGTAAGGGTTCCGGGTGAACTATCCAGTTCATTCGAATCTCGCCGGGGACTGCGACAAGGTGACGGACTCTCATGCCTACTCTTCAACATCGCTCTGGAAGGTGTGATGCGACGAGCCGGGCTCAACAGCCGGGGAACGATTTTCACAAAATCCGGTCAATTTGTGTGCTTTGCGGACGACATGGACATAATCGCTAGAACATTTGGAACGGTGGCAGAGCTGTACACCCGCCTGAAACGCGAAGCAGCAAAAGTCGGACTGGTGGTGAATGCCTCAAAAACAAAGTACATGCTGGTAGGCGGAACCGAACACGACCGGATCTGTCTGGGTAGGAATGTTACGATAGACGGGGATACTTTTGAGGTGGTGGAGGGATTCGTCTACCTCGGATCCTTACTGACGGCAGACAACAACGTGAGCCGTGAAATTCGGAGGCGCATAATCAGCGGAAGTCGGGCCTACTACGGGCTCCAGAAGAAACTGCGGTCGAAAAAGATTCACCCACGCACCAAATGCACCATGTACAAAACGCTAATAAGACCGGTGGTCCTCTACGGGCACGAAACATGGACCATTCTCGAGGAGGACCTACAAGTACTCGGAGTTTTAGAGCGACGTGTGCTAAGAACGATCTTCGGCGGTGTGCAGGAGAACGGTGTGTGGCGGAGAAAGATGAACCACGAGCTCGCTGCACTTTACGGCGAACCCAGCATCCAGAAGGTGGCCAAAGCCGGTAGGATACGGTGGGCAGGACATGTTGCAAGAATGCCGAACAATAACCCTGCAAAGCTGGTGTTTGCAACTGATCCGGTTGGCACAAGAAGGCGTGAAATACATTGTTGTTTGAAGCTTGCTTCATGAGATTTGTGCGTCTGAAGTTTCTATGCAATGTTGAAGCGGGATTTCAAGACGTTTCCCAAGTAACCACGAAGCCGTATTTAAGTGCATCAATTTTGCCATATATTCATATTTAAAATTGTGTATATAATGCTGCATTACTTTATACACCTCATTGAAGCAATATTAAAGTCGAAAAGGGCCCCACTAAAATCAGATTAGTGCCACATATTGCAGCACGTTGACAGCCATTGCTAAAGTGACATAAATGCATGTGCTGTACATTTGCATTTGCACATGCTTAATACGTGCAACATGAAAAACCAAAACAAAAATCTATTTTTAGCACGGTTTCGTTATCGACGGTACTAATGCCCCCCACATGAATGTTTTAACCATCATTTTTTTGTTGCCGGATCGGGAGTCGAACCAGAAGTGTTGAAGACCGCTAGATGAGTTCCATACGTGCTGGCGCCTTGGACTGTTTCTGCTGCAGTGATAACAACAGATATTTCGTTAACTAAAAGGAAACTGTTCTTCTGTCTCAATCATTGCTGTAGAGGGCAAAACGACTATGTCATATGTAATAGAATCCCTGTAATTACATTCTGATAAATCACTGAAAAATACATAATGCATTTTAGAATATATTTATTCAATATAAGAAAATTAAAACACCTCTCGCACACAACTCATATGCTAATTGGGGTTTCCAGCATTATTTGCATGCGATAGCAGGTAACAGAAAAGAGAAAAGTCATCTCTAAAAAGGTTTTGCTGAAGAAAGGCGTGCATCGGTGGTTCAAACCGCTTCAAACGGAGATTAAGTTGATCGGGAGTCGAACCAGAAGTGTTTAAAACCGCTAGAGTTGACCGTAAAGTTGTTCACTCTTTTTGATTTCATTTGTTTACCATTAGAGTCAAGCTTTTATAATTGTATTGTTAGAGCAACCTTTGCTAGTTTGTACATTGCATTTATTCAGTTTTTGCAGTGTTGAATTATTGAATTATCGTATATCACCTTTTAATACCCCCTAATGTAAAGAAAAAATGTAATGCATCAATACATTGATAATGTCAATCTAAAGGATTATTGCATGAGAAGTGTGGAGTTACTGCATTTTGCATTGCAAAGGATGATATTCAGTCTAATTCGTGCAATGATATAATGCTTGTGGTTACTTGGGTTGTCCTTAATGATGTGAAACAAATAAATGTATGTATGTATGTAGTGCTGTTCAATGACCTAGGTTGAACATTGTCGAAGTTGCTGCATCATACTCTCACCCATTTGTTGACGAGTGGGTAAGAGCAGGATGCAGTAACTTCGACAATGTTAATCCTACTTCATTGAACAGGACTTGTAATTATCTATAGGGCACTGCATTGTTTTGATTTTGTATGGGGTTTTGTCGTTTCTTGGCCTTGTTGTTTACGAAATTTCTGTAAGAGTGAAAGAGAAGGAGAAAATTTCATGCAGTGCCCTATACGATCTGTACAAGTTGGGACAAAGGATTCCATGCCTTCTTTGTCGTTTGTTTTGTGCCTCTTTTATCCGACATTAAATTTTTCTACTAGTGCTACTTAATATTAATACTGAATAGGATGAACAGAGCGTAAGACTACTAATGTTACAACGACCATATTTTATATTTTTAATTAAATATTTTTTATCAATATTCAATTTGACCAAAAAGCCGTTCTTCCGTAACCTGCCGGTCAAGTAGCAGAAATGTAAACACTTCATTTTATGCCGATGAAGAATCAAGACGTTTTCACTGTGTTTGCCATAATCGCGACTGTTCGAACACGCACACCACCGCCGGTCGAGCACCGAAACCGCGACCGATCGACGACGGATAAAGAATCCAGCAGCAAGCAAAGCACCCCAGCCTTCAGGCAGGAGCGGAGAATGAAGTGGGAAGAGAAATGAGCATGGGCAGCTCTATAAAAGTATTAGGTACACACTCGTTGCGTACCATCATAAACCATGCGTTTTCTCTTGTCTGTGCGGGGATGATGTTCTTCTCCCGGTGCGGTGCTGTTACCTTCTCAAGGTACCGGAAGTGAGGGTCTTTGTTGTAATAAAATTTCCCCAAATGTTGAATATATCCAACAAGCAGTACCGTTTCGCACCACGGTACCAAAGTATGTCATGCCATCTGCAATCATCTGGTGGCCTTATTCTGAGCCAAACCTACGACAACCGCCTACCTTGATTCGTTCACCCACGGAATCGATCCACTTATCGATCCGTTGTCGTATAACTTTCAGTTGTAAATACAGAGAGCACACAATACCTTGCTGGTGAATAAAACAAGAATGTAGCGAATCTTAAGAGAGCAGGGCAGTCCAAAAGAAGTCGCACTACTGGTTCAAACCGGCAAATGTTTACAATTTTCGGATTTCAGCCTACTACGCATTACCGTTCGGTGGTGGGTCAGTCGCAGTAATTGCTTGCAGATGAGATAAATAATCGATCGCATTCTAATTGTAACACATGCTTTCTTCTCCCTTTCGTTCCGTAGGCTGAAAATCAACTGTTGGTAGTTCTTGGGAAATGGTAATGGAAGCACAACCTTCACCGCAAAGCGTTGGCCGCGAGTTCGTGCGCCAATATTACACCCTGTTGAACAAGGCGCCGGATCACCTGCACCGGTAAGTTTCTGCCAGTACAGTGTGCGCAATGGTCCAGGAAGTAAAGTAAAGTGAATAAAAAATGGAAATAAGCTTGTAATATCATTGCTGACAAGCCACGTTGTTATTTAATTTTTTTTCACTTGATTTGGCTTCCTGGACCATTGAGTATTATTGGATGGACACCTAAACGAAAATCTAATCTATCCCTTATTTGTTTCCCGCAGTTTCTACAACAACTCGTCGAGCTTCGTCCATGGCGGTTTGGACACGAAAAACCAAGAAGCCACGCTGGTGATCGGCCAGAAGCAGATCCATAACAAGATCCAGCAGTTGAACTTTCGCGATTGTCATGCCAAGATCAGCCAGGTGGATTCGCAGGCTACCCTCGGCAACGGCGTGGTTGTCCAGGTGACCGGCGAGCTGTCCAACGATGGTCAACCGATGCGCCGCTTCACGCAAACCTTCGTGCTGGCCGCCCAATCGCCGAAGAAGTATTACGTCCATAATGATATCTTCCGCTATCAGGACATTTACTCCGACGACGAGCTTGATGAGAACGAACGGTCTGGAGAGGAGGACGGTGGCGAGGTTGACGCCAACAATGCCGTCGTTGTTGATCAGCAGCAGTCGGTGCAGGGGAACGCTGTTGCTTCTGCTGGTGGCGTAGCTCCGGGTCTGGGGCAGACCCAGCAGCAGCCGCAACAACCTCAGCAGCAGCAACAGCAGCTGTACTATCCCCCGGGAGTTATGAGTGCTGCTCCGACCGGAATCATCCCGAGCTACGGTCAACCGCAGCCGGCTCAACAATCGCAACAACCCCAGCAAACGCAGCAACCGCAGCAACAACAACTGAATGGAGTTCATGACGATCTGCTGAAAACCGTGCCGACTCAGACTACTTCCCAGCTGATGCAATCTTCGGTTGCTCCGCAAAATCCGACCGCTGTCATGCAACAGGTTCCAAGTGTCGCTACCGGTATGCCAACCGTTGATCCGATCCAGCATCTGACCCAGCAACAACAAGTGGTCCAACCTCAACAATCAGCCCCTCAACAAACTCTGCAGCAGCCCCAACAAATGCAACAACCCTCCACCATTCCGCAGCAGACTGTTTCCCAGCAACCTCAGCCAACCCCAATCGCCGAACCGGAACCGATTCCAAGCTCTCTGTCAATGAACGAACTGGACTCTGCTCTGCCCTCGATGAACGACCCAACCCCGGCGGAAGCTAGCGATTCCCATGACCACCACCACCATCATCACCACCATGGCCAGTCGGACCATCTGAACGAACAACCGCAGTCCCTGTCGCAGCAGCAACCGTTGTCCAACGAACCGAAGACGTACGCCAATTTGGTGAAATCCGGCGGTGTTGGCAGTGGTCCCGGACCGTTGAGCTTCGCTTCCGTTTCATCCCATCACCACCAGCAGCAGCAGTCTCATCACCAGTCGCAGGGCTACAGCAACGTGACAGCCGGACGGCCATCTGTGATGTCCCCGCCGCCGTCGTCCTCGCTGCAAAGCTCCAGTTCCAACAATGGTGGCCCCACCAATACCGTATCTTCTACCGGTGGTGGACTGGGTGGCAAGTACGATCGCGGCCAGCAGCAACAGTCATCACAGCAGCAGCAACAGCAGGACCAGAGCGGCGTCGGCGGCGGCATGGGTCAGGGACCGATGCCACAGCGGATGCAGAACCAGCAGCGACCGATCCGGGGCAATGGTGGCCCAACCAGTGGTGGTGGACAGAGCTCGCTCAGACCGCAGGATAGCCGACCCAGCTATCAGAGGAGCTACAACAGCGATGGTGAAGGTATGTAGGCCATTTTTAAACCATTATTAATTTAACGGTCGGAAAGGCGAACATCACTGGCAATGGATGGATCATGCAAAGTTTTCAGATAAGACCTCTTAATCGCTCCTTCGAGTGTAATGTTGAACAGTAAATTTGACCATGTGCCACCCTGTTTCAAGCTATCTGACATCACGAACACGAAGCTGACACTTTGTCTGCGATCTGAACACTTGATTTATATCTTTGTAGATATATCGATACGAAGATTTTTTCAGGAATTCCGTCAGGGTTTCTTTCTAGAACTTCTTTAAAATACCTCTCAGGATTTCTCACAGAAGTTCTTCATTGTATTTTTCCATACCATTTTTCTTGGTATTCCTTTTTGAATTCCTCCCGGAGATTCTTCCGGGTTCCTACTGCCATTTTTAAGTTTCGACCAATTCTTTCTGGAATTCTCCTGGAGTTTTTCAAGAGGATCCTACAGAATTCCATTCAGAAACTTCTTCTGAAGTCCCTCGTGGGATTTTTCCCGGAGTTCCTCCTGCGTAAGGTCCAAAAAAGGTTTCGTAGACTTGTCGCAGGATTTATCCCGAGATCTCCATAAGAGTTTCTCTCAGGATATATCACATATGGTGTCACAGAATTTCTCCTAGAGTCTTGGCGATTTTAAAAGACAATTACACCGTCTTCGGCCATAGGCCGCACAGACTGAACATTACTAACATGGACAACACATATAACATCCAGTGGCCCAGCAGATAATTTTTCGTAAGTTTTCGTCTCGGCCACGAAGCCCAAAAATTCTGCGATTCCTCCCGGTGTTCCTTTTCCTTATTTAAATTCTCCAGAAGATCTTCTCGGATTTTCAACCAGAGTTGCTCACGGGATTTCTTACGAAGTTTCTCTTTTATTTTATTCGAGAAATTTCCGTAAGCTTTCTTCTTAAGCTTCTCCCTCGATTTCAACAGGAGTTTCAACTGGGATATTTGCGAAAGGTTCACGCGGGATTTTTTTTTAGTTTCACCTGAGATTTCTCTAGGAGTTTATCTCGGGACTTGTCCCTGAACATTCCTTCCGGTGTTGGTGCAGGTTTATCTCTCGGAGTTTTTCTGAATTTATCCTGGACTATCTCCAAGTTTTTTTACTATGTGCCTGTTCGGGTGTAAAACCATTTTTTTGTAGCAGCCAATTGTTTCTGTAGCAGCTCAAACTGTAAATTTTATTTCTGTTAATATTTTGTAAATCTATGTAAATTAACTAAACAACTTACAATACTTGGTTTTAATTCCCTCCTACGAACATCACAATTTCCTCGCTTTTCTGCCAGGCCGCACTCCAACAATTCAACCTTAAACCACTAGAATCACATTAATTATTCGCTCTTATACGTATTCATATTTAATCACTTACGGATCCGGAATATCCACTGTCTTCAACGCTAACTTTTCTTCCCGATTCTACGATCCTCTTTATGCCACAAACTTGTAATCTATATCTCAACTAATTTCAATAATTTGTGTTTATCTGCCTTTTTCTTGTTTTTGTTTTGAATCTCTTTCCCATTCCCGTTCGAAGATGAAACATTAGTGGAGACTGGGGAGACACTACGACTCGACCGCTGACCGCCCGTAGGACCGGTCGTGTTGTACAGCGTTGTCGTAACAGTGCCTTTTGGGATTTCTGCAGAAGTTATTGAGTTCATCCCGTGATTCCTTTCTGAGCTTTTTCCAGGCTTTTCCTCGTATTCTTTTACCGCATTTCTTGCAGTAGTCAACCTGAGAATAGTTCCCAGAGATTTCAAAATCTCCACCGGAAATCGTTCCCAAAATTCTGGATGCACTTTTTCTTCCGGAGTTCTTGCAGAGATTTTTCTAGAAGTTTCTCGGAATGTCTTCAGGGATAACTCACAAAAACGAAAAAAAATCAGGTGAAATCTTTTGCGAAACTCCGCTAAGACGTATTAAAGCAATCTTGAGAGAAATTTTGGAGAACATCCCAAAAGTTTTAAGAATAACCCCGGGAGGAAATATTAAGGAAATCCTAGGAGGGACTGTGAAAACCTATGAAAAAAGAGAAATTCCTGGAGGAACTTTGGATAAGTTTTGGAAGGATCTCCGGGAGGAATCCATCGAGAAACTATGGAAGCATATCGGGAAAAGCTCTGGAAAAATGCCGGGATACCCTGTGAAAAACTCTGCTAGCAATCCCAGAAAAACTCTCAGAAATAGTTCCTTCCGAGAAAAATCTCGGCAGGAATTCAAGGAAGAATTATAGATTAGGGTGTATACTACCTGAAAAAAACATGGAATTCCCAGGGAATTTTATTTAACATTTTTCCCTGTTCCCTGTTGTCAGGGAATATCTTGAGTACTCAGAATTTCTTCCAGGTATTGCTCCCAGAGCCCCTCGTGGGATTTTTCCCCGAAGTTTCTACTGCGTTTTGCTCAAAGAAATTTTCGGATTTCAACCAGAAATCATCCCGAATTCTCTATAGATTTTCAATCGAGATAAACAGTAGAAGTTGTCGCAGATTTTCAGGAATACAAAAATACAGGAGTTCTTCATAGGATTTCTACTAGAATTCCTCCAAAGATTTCTCTAGGAGTTTTTCACGAATTTTCTGCAGGAGTCCTTCCCGAGATTTCTTCCAAACTTTTTTCTGTAATATCTTCAAGAAATTTCTGTGCGCTTTCTTCTAGAGTTTTTTTTCCCGATTTTCTACAGGAGTTTCTCCTGGGATATTTCTTGAAGGTTCTCCCGCGGGGTTTATTTTGAAGTTTTACCTGAAATTTCTCTCGAAGTTTCTCTTTTGGAACTTCAGAAGATTCCTTTCACTGTTGGTCCTGGGAAAGTCTCTCAGAGATTTCCTGAATTTATCCTGAACTTTCTCCTAAGATTTCTTTTTCCGGAGTGCTTTCTGGAATTGCTTCACTGCCCCCACTCGCATAACTGTCCCATTTGACTTTTCATCACTTTTGAGTTAACGTTATGAATAGTCATCATTTTCGATGTACTTCCAAAAACAATAATAAAAATTATGAATTTTTATGTCAATATGTGAAAAAAATACCAAGTCATGAGCGTCCCATATCAAAAGTACCCGCATAACAGTCCCATCATGGATTTTTGTGTCACGTAACACAAAACTGAACAACTTTGTAGTGATTGTAATATTTTTTACAGTTATATATTCATGTGCAAAACAATCTGTGAAAGTTTCGAGATGATCGAAATATTCTTCAAATTTTGGCGATTTTTCAAAGTTTTATATGGAAACATGTTTTCAAACTTCAAATGCTGTTTCCTCAATTCCTACTTTTTGCAAATGGGACTGTTATGCGAGTGGGGGCAGTTCAGGAGCTGATATTTCTCATTGAATTTTTCCCGTGATATCGTAGTTGTACCGGATTTCTTGCAGTGGTTGATCACGATATTATTTTTTACAGATTTTCTTTCAATTATTCCCATAACTTACCGAAAATTGTCCCAAAAGTCTGGATACTCCTTTAGGGATGTAATTGAATGTACTCCCAGAGTTCTTGCAGGGATTTTTCCACGGGTTTTCCTCAGAATGGATAACTTACGAAAATCCTTATAAAAAATCTCGGAGATATATACGAAGGAATCCAGGTGAAATCTTGCGAGAAACTCTACAAGAACTTCAGAAAAAAAAAAGATAAACTACTGAAAAGCTATTCCGGAAAACCACTAAGTGACATTCCTGAAGAAACTTTGAATAAGCTTATCGGAAAACCTCTGGAAGAAATATCGAAAGATACTCCAACAGATATCACGTAAAAAAACATCGTGGAAATCCATAAAGCAAAGCAGGTAGAATGCCAGTAGGTATCAACTCTCAGAAATCTTGACAGATGTTTACTTAATTTTTAGGGATATTTTTGTATAGTTTTTGAAGAGTAGGGTGGGTGGGGCAAGATGGGTCGCCTAAGGATGGATCACCATAACTTTACAAAATTACAAGTTTTGAATTGATGGCTTGCTACTGAATCTGATCAACAGATGCATTCTAGGGAAAAAAATATTCGTATTCACAAAGCGGGTGTGAAAAGTTATGTTCAGCATATGTAGATATAAAACGATGATTAACTTTCAAAACCTTTACATATTGTTACTGTCATGCAGTATGAATCAGTAATGATCAAAGCAACCCAATAATTCCTGAAATTCTTCAAAAATGTACACTTGCACGAACAATTATAACAAACATTTGTCGTGTGTTGTTTTAATGGCATGGTAGGCATGGAAACCAGTGAACAAAATCGATTAACGTAAGAAAACACGATTTTTTCATTGATTGTGTTATCATTATTATACCGATATCTCAGCTCATGAAAGAGATAGCTCAAAACTGTCTTCAGCCGAAATGATCTACACAAAATTTGCTATATATTGCTGTGTGCATTCAAAATGCAAATATCAAATGCGGGAACACCAAATGCGGTAAGATTTTCTAACAAGTAACCCGATGTCAGTGGGAGCTTTTGAATCCTACACTGAAAAAATAAATCACATATCACATGGAAAATTTCCATTAGTTTGGCTATATAACTGTTATTGGATTTTCCGATGAAAATTTCTTTGGAAATTTCACATGAAATCTATACGGTATATGGAAAACATTAGGAAATCGCATAACTTCTATTGGAAAATCACATAACTTCGCAAAATCTATGTGATATTCCCATATAATTGAATGGATACGCGTATGGAAACAGTCCATGTGAAAATCAGATGAAAACAATGTGAAAACTTTTTTCAGTGTAGGTTGGCGGTGATATTGACTATGGTTGCTAAGTTGCCTTTGGTAACATTGTGTTACCGCGTATGAAGCGCATTTGGGCACCGTTTGCATCCTGAACGCACACAGTAATACCTAATAAGGAAACTGCGAATCGCAGGAAAAATTTTAAAATCCTTATAGGGTCTTGTACCATTTGGGCAGGTGTACCTATTTTGGGCACTTGCAGCTATTTTTATTTTTTTATTCCTTGTTGGGTATATAAGTCACTGCGACCTGTTTTTAGATCTAACTATATAAGCTATAACTAAGTCAATTTCAAACCGATTGATTTGAATTTTTGTATGGAGTTATATACTGTACGTGTCTAACTCTATACAAAAATTCAAATTAATCGGTTCGAAATTGACTTAGTTATAGCTGCAAGTACCCGAAATAGGTACACCTGCCCAAATGGTACAAGACCCTAAATTGAGCGTTTTTGAAAAATTTGGTAAAAAAAATCGCGATTTTTTGATATTTTAACCTTTGCCAAATATTTAAAATCAGCTTTGATCCAAACTGTGTTTGCGGGACCCAGAACTATGATTTACTTTGATTGATGACTTTTATTTCTTTTATTTTTCAACTCATATTAGCATTTTTTTGGTAAAAATACCAAAAATCGTCCATTTTTCATAAAATCGATGCGTGCAACCTCTAAATATTTTTTGATTAAGTTTTCATGTATGGAACTATTGTTTCTAAGACCCTAATCTATCATACTAAGGGTGAGCAAGCAAACTTTTGGGCACTTTTTCTATTTTGGGTAACCCTATTACACAGCCATCGCTTGGAAAAAATCTACTACTTTTATCATTTTTTCTGTCATTAACGATGCACGCGGAGGCGTGCTGCTCAACAACTTCCCCGTAGGTAAATGGTCAGCTACATAATACGATGAAGTCAAATATCTTGGACTGCTGTTTAACCCTCTAATACCCAATCCCGCCTTTAGACGGGGTATAGTTTGAGCATTTTTGTAATTTTTGTTTCGTGGCAAATGGAATTTTTTATATTTTTGCCTGATATTTGGGACTATTCTGTATATCTCAAAACGGTTTTTGGTGTATTTTAAAGCGTATTTACATTTTTTAAAAATCATTTAAAAATTGATGTTTTAGTCACCTTTTAGAAGTAATTGTTTATTTTGTATTGAATCGCTACAATTAACCCTTTCCTTCCCACGACTTTGAACGACTATTTCTATGCCAAGAAAGCGTTTCCGAAAAAAGTACTTGAACAAAAGTTATTGCAAATTGGTCAAATTTTTCGAAATCAACAAAAAAAATTAGTTGTAAATCAATAGTATTTTGATTGTTTATCAATAGTTCCACTATTGAAACAAGTAGTTGGGAGTTGGGTTTACCTAATGGGATTACAATCATATTCTAAAAACTATTGCATCATATTCATCTGATTCCGTTTGTCTCGAGTTCGTCGAAAATCGATGGTGCTCTAGAGCAACCATGGGAAGTAGAGGGTTAACCCTTTCTTTCCCACAAAGTTTTTTGACATTTAAAAATAGATAAAATGGTTTCTGAAAAAAAAAAACACCAGAACAAAAGATGTATAGTTTTACTCCAAAATATCGTTAGAAATGAAAAATTTGATTTTTTGGATGGATCACCTGTGATCCATTGGGAAGATGGATACACTGAATTCACATATATAAATTTTGTTTTTTATTTGTATTGTGTTTTTTTTTTCAAAACTATATATTTATAAATCGTCTATTAAATCTTTAATTCATCTCGAGATTCTTATCTAGCCCTTCTGTAAAACTTAATGAAACTTGTCGGACTTCTTGCAGTTATCATAAGTAGTTATTCGGACATGATTCGCTTTGAATCTATGGATTCTCTCCTCGTACCATATAAACCCTCCTGGATTCATCTACGACTTATTGCCGGCGCTATATAGATTGCATTATATGAAATAATGACATTTTTACATGAAACCCTATCAATAATGAAAAATATCTTGAATGTAAACAAACATGCTAACAAGGAACAGGTTAGATCAGGAAGGATAAAAATGTCGTTATGTTCCCAATGGATCACTGATGATCCACATGTTTGTTAAAAAAATTAGTGTTTTATCGTCAACTTGTTTGTGAAACGGTATATATATATATATATATATATATATATATATATATATATATATATATATATATATATATATATATATATATATATATATATATATATATATATATATATATATATATATATATATATATATATATATATATATATATATATATATATATATATATATATATATATATATATATATGCATACTGTAGGGCATGTTAGTATTTTTTTCCGTTGAAAATAATGTTCATGTTTCGGAATATTGAATATTCAAATATTGTTTGAATTAAAATAGAAAAAATACCGACTTTCGCTTAATCATTTAGCTCCAGAACAAAAACGAGCAGAGAAATTTTGACCAAACTTGGCATAATAGTTCATTAAACATATACAAACATCTGACGAAAAAATGGGATTGATCTAACTTATCCTGTATTTGTATGAACAGTGCAAAGTAGTGGATCACCTGTGCTACCATGGGAAAGAGAGGGTTAACATATTTTAATTTTTTCCCAAATCATTCTATCCTTGTTTAATAGTTTAAGGGAATCAAATACACTCTAAAATTATTTTCCTTAAAATTACACGGAAAATAAAACTTTCTGTGAAAAAAATTAAAATAATAATAATTCAACAATAATCATAAAATCTCAAAATGTTTTCATCTCAAAAAATCCGTCCCCCAAATTGGCTTCCAGGAAAAATATAAAAGTGTGGGGATGTTGAAAAATGAAAATTAGAAAAATCAAAAACTGAAATTCACGAAATCGAGAATTAAAAAGAATCATCTTCCAAAACATGTTTAAATCGATTTTAGATGACGAAAAATGATATTTAGATCAAAATCAAAAATTTGGGTATTAGAGGGTTAACTAGAAGTTTAAGTTCGACAAACACGTGAACTATGTCGCCGGAACAGTTGATCGGTCTACAAAAGCGCTATACTCTCTGCTGAAGTGATGGTCGAAACTGCACATCAAAACAAGATTCGTAGTCGTGCGGCTAGTGTCACCAATCATTTAGTCGCATCGTGCTGTGGAGCACGGGTCCGAGTCCCGCCGCAGCTGTGAGGAAAAGTTTTCGGCTATGTCACTATGAGTTGTATGCTAGTCCGTTGTCCAGTGGCATGCTTCCTTCAAAGAACATTACAAATACAAAGCTAACCGAAATTTCGATTATTCTTTTCAGACCGTCGTCAGCAAAGCGGCTCCCAGTTCGGAGACAACCACCAGCTTTTCTTGGGCAACATTCCGCACCATGCCACCGAAGAGGAGCTGTCGGTGCTGTTCTCCAAGTACGGCACCGTGGTGGATCTGCGCATCCACTCGAAGCCAGGAGCAAAAGTTCCGGGAGTGCGTGCCCCTCCGAACTACGGCTTTATTACCTACGAGGATCCCTCTTCGGTACAGAGCTGCCTAGCGGATACGGTAAGAATGACAAGGTTCAACAATGATACTCAGATTAATCACTATTCTATGTTTTTTTCGCAGCCTCTGTTCTTCCCGGATAACTCCCCGGACGGTCAGAAGTTGAATGTGGAGGAAAAGAAGACCCGGATGCGCGGTCCCGGTGAGACGGGTGGCCGCATGGGCGGCAGCAATCTCGGCGGAAATGGAAGCGGACCACGAGGCGGCCCTGGTGGCCCGGGAGGTCAACAGCGTGGAGGCCCTGGTGGCCCCCAGGGGAACATGAACCGGGGCGGTTCGGGACAGCGCGGCCTGGGCGGAGTCGGTGCCGGCGGTGGCGGTAGCGGTCGCGGCGGATACCAGCGATCGGATCGGAGCAGCGTGACCGGAGGCGGTCAGCGATCTGGAAACGGAAACGTAAGTAGCAACAACTCTTACGGGGGCGGTCCTGGCAGCACCTACGGAGGACGACGTTAGTAGGACAGAGACAGAGACAGCCATGCGGCTAGAAATCCAACATTTAGCAAGCAAACATAAAATATCATTTTACTATCGACTCGAAATCATATTTGCCAATCTCTCTATCTATTATTGAAACAAGAAGAAAACAAAATGCATTACACACACACATACATACACATTAATAACGTAAACAATCGGCCGTAGCAAGAGGGTTGCTATGAACGCTGTTTTTCTTTTATGTTTTTTTGAATTTTTCGTTTTCTTTTCGCGCGTAGGATGTGATATAGTTCTATTGATTAACAAACAAAAGAAAAAAAACATTAATAAGTAAAAGGATACTGCAAAGAAAAGGAAAAACAAACTATGAAACGAAATCATACAACAACAATGAATTTGTGTTCCCGCTATTCACTTTTTTCTAGTCCTAAAAAGAATAGTAATCGCGAACAGACGAACAGGTAATGTTCCCCCTGCCCCACAGTACAGCAAAACGATGTAACACAAATGGAATAAAAGTACGATTTTCCAAAATCGAAAAAAATTAAAACCATCTTGCGTTGTTGTTGGTGTTGTTTTTCAGGCTTATTCTGCGCGGCGTGTGAGGTGAGACAGATGGTTTCGTCTCACGTGACGTGAGACGACTAATGTAAATCAAATGGGGCGAGTCGACTTTTGTCACCTAATTCGACTCGTCTCACCTCACACGCCGCGCAGAATAAGCCTGTTTGATTCCCTGACTGAGAATTCCGATTGTCCGATTTGTTGTGTGTTGGCGTCTCAGCTAGGGGGTAGGTAGTTCATTTTATCTGATAGAGGGATAGAGTTCTCGCGCTTATACGGGCGTGTCCACAATGATCGATTTCTCTTCATCGACTTTCCTTTTGGTCAATAATTTAGCCGGCAAATCATTTCCAGTTATTTTTATTGTTCTAGATGCTAGATCTAGTCGTTGTGCAACGAAAACCATCAAGAGATCATCCTAACACTGATCGTATTGCCCGAAAAAATTCAGAGAAAATCGATGAAGAGAAATCGATTATTGAAGGTACGCCTGTATGATACGAGAGTTTCGTGCTAGTTGGGATGTGGGTGGGTGAGCTTTGGCTAGGGATTATGTGCCGTGGGAACAGGACCGCCACCTCGAGAGCTGTTTTTTTTATGTTTTACCAGAAAATGTCCGATGATTTTGTCGATAAGGTTATTCAAAAGTTAGTTTAGTAAAAAAAAACTAAAAAGTCATTGGGAACGGTTTGGCGCCAGAAGCAGGCTAGCGCTTCAGCCTTGCTGTTTAAAACTGTGTTTGGAGGAAATGTCAATGCTGAACTCCCGTGCAGACCTTTAACCCTCGAGCAGTCGCGTCTTCGACCACCATCAGCGACACCACGTACACGCTGTGTACTGCAAGAATGCATTTCTGATGGTGCGTGTACTCAGTACACGACACGACCGATCCTGGAATAAGTTCATATCGGGAGCACCCGCATACTCGTTGATGTCACTGAACGATCGTGGGTTTGGTATGGTATGCGAACGTTCTCTAATTAGAGCTATGGCAATGCACGTGAGCGGAGAACAGCTTTCATCGTGATGGACGTTATGCAAAGGCCCATGATCGGTTGGTGGCTTATCGATGAAAGAATGTGCTGACTGCGGATCAAGGGCTGATTCATCAACTTCAGCATGATCAACGTACTTACCTTACCGGTCAGGCTAAGGCCGGGGTGGCCTCTGCTGTACATAGTAGCCGCCTCCATTCCACTCGGTCCATGGCTGTTTGTCTCCAGTTCCGCACTCTGCGTAGGGTCGCTCCACGTCTTCTTGTACCGGTCGGATGACTCTCGAGAACCATTTTAGTCGGGTTGCTATCCGACATCCTGATGACGTGACCCGCCCTCCGGAGCCTCCCGATTTTAGCGGTATGGACGATGGTTGGTTCTCCCAGCAGCTGATGCAGCTCGTGGTTCATTCGCCTTCTCCAAGTCCCGTCTTCCATCTGCACTCCGCCGTAGATGGTACGCAACACCTTCCGTTCGAAAACTCCAAGGGCGCGTTGGTCCTCTGCACGTAGGGTCCATGTTTCGTGCCCATAGAGGACGACCGGTCTAATCAACGTTTTGTAGATGGTTAACTTCGTGTTACGGCGAACTTTATTCGATCGTAGAGTTCTGCGGAGTCCAAAGTAAGCACGATTTCCTGCCACAATGCGCCTCTGAATTTCTCTGCTGGTGTCGTTGTCGTCGGTCACCAGTGAGCCCAAGTACACGAATTCTTCAACCGCCTCGATTTCATCACCGTCGATATGAATTCGGGGTGGCGGGCGCGGTGATTCCTCCCTGGAGCCCTTTGCCATCATGTACTTTGTCTTCGACACATTCATGACTAATCCGATTCGCCTGGCTTCCCTCTTTAGTCGGATGTACGTTTCCGCCATCGTCTCTAATTTACGAGCAATAATATCAATATCATCGGCGAAACCAAGCAGCTGAACGGACTTCGTGAAAATCGTCCCACTCGTGTTTATTCCCGCTCTTCTTATTACACCCTCCAAAGCAATGTTGAACAGCAAGCACGAAAGACCATCACCTTGCCGTAACCCTCTGCGAGATTCGAAGGGACTCGAGAGTGTCCCTGATACTCGAACTACGCACATCACTCGATCCATCGTCGCCTTGATCAACCGTATCAGTTTATGGTGCATCAGTATTCGTGCATAATCTGCCATAGCTGTTCTCGATCGATTGTATCATACGCCGATTTGAAATCGATGAACAAGTGATGTGTGGGCACGTTGTATTCGCGGCATTTTTGCAACACCTGGCGGATGGCGACCATCTGGTCCGTTGTAGCGCGTTCTCCCATGAATCCAGCCTGATATTGCCCCACGAACTCTCTTGCAATCGGTGATAGACGGCGGCATAAAATTTGGGAGAGTATCTTGTAGGCAGCGCTCAGTAGTGTGATCGCGCGGTAGTTTCCGCAATCCAACTTGTCGCCCTTTTTGTAGATGGGACACACGATACCTTCCATCCATTCCTCCGGTAATACTTCCTCCTCCCAAATATTGGTAATGACCCAGTGTAGTGCTCTCACCAGTGCTTCTCCACCGTATTTTAGAAGCTCGCTTGGTAGTTGATCTGATCCATCGGCTTTGTTGTTTTTCAACCGGCCAACCTCCTCCTCAATCTCTTGGAGGTCAGGGGCCGGAAGTCTTTCGTCCTGTGCACATACTCCTAGATCTGTTACCACGCCACCTTCGGTACTTGCAACGTCGCCATTGAGGTGCTCATCGTAATGCTGCCGCCACCTCTCGACCACCTCACGCTCGCTCGTGAGAATATTCCCGTGATTATCTCGGCACATGTCGGCTTGTGGCACAAAGCCTCTGCGCGAGCGGTTCAGCTTCTCGTAGAACTTTCGTGTGTCCTTAGCGCGGTACAGCTCTTCCATCGCTTCGCGATCTCGTTCTTCCTGCTGGCGCTTCTTCATCCGGAAGACTGAGTTCTGCCTGTTCCGCGCCTGTTTGTAACGTGCCTCATTCGCTCTCGTACGGTGTTGCAGCATTCTCGCCCATGCTGCATTCTTCTCGTTTTTCAACTGTTCACATTCACCGTCGTACCAGTCGTTTCTGTGATTCGGGGTCGCGAAGCCTAGTGCTGTAGCCGAGGTACTACCTATGGCGGATCGGATGTCCCTCCAGCCATCTTCAAGCGTAGCTGCGCCAAGCTGCTCTTCCGTTGGTAGGGCCACTGCTAACTGCTGCGCGTAGTCTTGAGCCACTTCTACGTTACGAAGTTGCTCGATGTTGAGCCGCGGCGTTCGACTTCGACGCGTGGTGATAACTGTCGAAAGTTTTGAGCGCATGCATACAGCGACTAAGTAGTGATCCGAATCTATATTCGTACTGCGGTATGTGCGGACATTGGTTATATCCGAGAAGAATTTACCGTCGATTAGAACGTGGTCGATTTGGTTTTCTGTTTGGTGGTCGGGTGATCTCCAGGTGGCTTTGTGGATATCTTTGCGGGGGAAGAAGGTGCTTCGGACTACCATACCACGGGAGGCTGCAAAGTTTACGCATCGCTGGCCGTTATCATTCGATACGGCGTGCAGGCTGTTTCGCCCGAATACCGGTCTGTACATTTCCTCCCTTCCTACCTGCGCGTTCATGTCGCCGACAACGATTTTCACGTCACGCGGCGAGCAACCATCGTATGTTTGCTCTAACTGCGCGTAGAACGCTTCTTTCTCGTCATCGGGTCTCCCTTCGTGTGGGCAGTGGACGTTGATGATGCTGTAGTTGAAGAAACGGCCCTTAACTCTCAACATGCACATCCTTGCGTTGATCGGCTGCCACCCGATCACACGTTGTCGCATCTTGCCCAACACTATAAATCCTGTTCCCAGTTCATTGGTGGTGCCACAGCTTTGGTAGAAGGTAGCCGCTCGATGCCCGCTTTTCCACACTTTCTGTCCAGTCCAACAAAGTTCCTGCAACGCCACGATGTCAAAGTTGCGGGGATGTAGTTCGTCGTAGATTATCCTGTCACATCCTGCGAAACCTAGTGACTTGCAATTCCATGTTCCAAGTTTCCAATCGTAGTCCTTATTTCGTCGCGTGGGTCTTTGCCGATTGTATCGAGTCGTATTTTCTCCTATGTTATTCGCAATGGGGATTTTTACGGGTGGCTTATTGGGCCTACGCCAACACTCCTGTCTCGCCGGAGGGCCATCGTGCCAGTTCTGTTTAACGTCCCAACCAACACTGGGACGACCACGCTGATGGGGCTACCACCTTGGATCTAGCTGGGCGTGGTGCAGCGTTTCTTACTCAGCCGCTGGATGCCAGAACAGACGCTGTTTGAGCCGCACCTCCTTGGTGAACAGACACTCGGATCGTACCTCCTCAATCTAGCTGAAGTCAGAAGGACAACAGTGCCCAGGCTGCACTACCAGCTAAGCACACAACTCTTAGCTGGCGGTCTTTGTCATCGCTTGACCCGTGGAAGCATGAGGTAGGAACTTGTGAGGACCAGAGCTATATTGGACGCTCTCCTTATCGACTCACCGTTTTGCAGCCCAATGATCAACGTGCACAGCAGTGATTCTCAGGCCCATTTTTTCAACTGCTCGTATACGTATTGCGACACCTGGATCGATTTGTAAAACATTCAACTCGTTATTTTTGATTATTTCTGGAGTAGAACAACTTTCATATCCATATCTGTAACGGAACCAAAAAGAAAGGACTTTATCGGTAGACAACGACAAGAAGAGGACAAACGGAAGGGGGTGACGATAGACAGGGGCGAACAACAAAACCAAAAGGCGGACAACGAAAACAAGGAACGTACTACAAAAACAAACTCTGACATCAACACGTTTCAAAAACTGGTAAATCAGGTTCATGTATTCCAAATCAAGTCCTGCCAACACTTCTCTAACGGGTTTCTGTTGTTTTCCTCGGACCCGGAGAATTTCATGCAGCTCAGATCTGACCTCACGATACTCATTGCATCCCCACACGACATGTTCGATATCCTGGTAAGCCGCGCCACAGACACAGAGATTGCTTTCCGAGAGCCCAATACGGAAGGTATGTGCGTTCAACAAATAATGGTTGGACATCAGCCGACACATCACACGAATGAAATCGCGGTCTCAATCCAACCCTTTGAACCATGGCTTCTTCGACACCTGTGGAATGATGGAGTGAAACCATCTACTCATCTCTCCATCTCTTCATTTGTGTTGCCAGCTGATCGAGGTCTCCTGATGGGCCAATGCGAAAAATTCGTCGAAGGCGATTTGACGCTCGTAAATATCGCCTTCGCTAGCGCCCACCTTAGCCAGAGAGTCCGCTTTCTCATTGCCCGGAATTGAGCAATGTGAATGGACCCAAGCTATGGTGATGATGTATGAGCGTTTGGACAAAGCACTCAAGACTTGGCGTATTCCTTTCCAGGAAGAACGCTGAGTGCTTCATCGGTTTCATTGACCGAACAGCCTCCAGAGAGCTTAGACTGTCGGTAAAAATGAAGTAGTGCTCAGGTGGAAGAATGCGAATGTACTCTAAGGTGTAGTATATAGCCGCTAGCTCAGCAATGTATACCGAACATGGCTTTTGAAGCATGTAGGTGGCGCTATGAAATTCGTTGTAGACACCGAAACCAGTCGAATCATCGGTTTTTGAACCGTCTGTGAAGAACTGTCTGTCCCCGCTAACATGCCCGAACTTACTTGCAAAAATTTGTGGAATACACACGGAACGAAAAGATTCTGATATTCCGGTGATCTCATCCTTCGCGATGAGAAGACAACGGTACTGAACCCGTTGAAGCTTCAGCAAGTGTGTTTTCTCCGCGGATTAAAAACAGAAGCTACCGTATTCTAGAACCGACAGAATGGTTGTTTGGTACAGCCTGATCAGATCTTCCGGGTGTGCTCCCCACCATGTTCCGGTTATTATAGTTCGCATAAAGTTGATTCGCTTTTGGCATTTCTGTATCAGATACACAATGTGCTTCCACCAGGTGCATTTGGGGTCGAACCAGACGCCGAGATATTGAGAAGACATACTATGAGTGATTGTCTTACCCATCAGATGGAGCGGAAACTTTGCTGGTTTGTGTTTTTTAGAAAAGACAACCATCTCAGTTTTCTCCGGAGAGAATTCGATACCCAGCTTGAGAGCCCAAGTAGACAAATTGTCCAAAGTATCCTGTAGTGGTCCTTGCAGATCGACTGCTATTGTTCCCGTTATAGAAACAACACAGTCATCCGCAAGCTGTCTTAACGTGCAATTTTCCATGAGACAATTATCTATGACTCTAACATAAAAGTTGTAAAGAAGGGGGCATAGACATGAAACATGGGGGAGACCCATGTAGCTAATTCGTGAAACTGTCAAGTCGCCATGAGCAAAACTCATCTGCTTCTCAAACAGCAAATTATACAAAAAGTTGTTCAAAATTGGCGAAAGGCCACTTCCATGTAGTTTGTCGGAAAGAACGTCGACACAAAGTGAATCAAAAGCTCCCTTAATATCCAAGAACACTGAGCCCATTTGCTGCTTTTGAGCAAAGGCAAGCTGAATTTCTGAAGCAAGCAACGCAAGACAGTCGTTCATTCCTTTGCCTCTGCGGAAACCAAATTGTGTATCGGACAACATGCCATTCGATTCAACCCATTTGTCCAGAGAATCATCTTCTCCAACAGCTCTTTAATAAAGACAAATCCACTCACCAATGTGAGTGAGATGCTAAGCGGTAGCAAGTGAGTTGTTCGTGGTCGCAATTTCGTTGGAGTTTTAGGCGTGTAAAGTGCTACTATGCTGCGAATTTCATCGATGCGGTGATTCCCTCCGAAAGCATCTATCATAAAATATAGCTGCTTCATCAGTTTTGTGACCGGTGATGCTAAAAACCTCGTCATAAACCCTAGCACAACCGTGACTATTTCCATATTGAATACCGCTATTGTGTACTTGCCACCGTAACCGCACTCTTTTGGATGAACCCAAGCAGAGCTCTCACTCGTGCAGCTTCAACAAAAATGGGCAAAGATAAACAATCGCTCACTGTGCCGGTTAGCACCATCAGCGACAACCAAAACAAAAAACGATCGCGAGAAGACCTGGACCGGACCGATGATGATGTGGAGAGCTTCGATCAGCTACTGATTGCAGATGATTGAGGAAGGGAATGCGAAAATTGAGCAGAAGATTGAATCCAGTAATGCGGCTCTTGTCTCCGAGATTTCCACCTTGCGTGAAGAGGTGAATCAACTTAAGGTCGACTATGCTCGGGACTTCAATGGATTAAGTGAATCTCACGCGAAAACTGCTGCAGAAGTGCAACGCCACAAGGATGCTGCTGCCAAGCTACTGAAATCCAACGATCTAATCCTTACTGGTGTACCGTACAGTACCCCAGAGAGAACGGATGAGATGCTGCAAAAGATATCTGTTGTTCTTGGCTACGGCGAATCGGATGTCCCGGCCGTGTTTACAAAACGTCTTGCCCGGGTTCCTATTACCGCTGGTGCGACTCCACCGATCCTGTTCCAATTCGCATTCCGTGCATCTAAGGATGAATTTCTTCGTCGTTATTTCTCGGCGAGGAATTTAAGTTTGCGACACCTGGACCTGACGTTGAGAAGAGGATCTACATCAATCAGGGCCGGATTTATAAATGTGGGGGCCCGGGGTCACAGTGTTGTGGGGGCCCCCTTTTTAGAGGATTTTTTTTTCCATTTTCCATTGTAGAAAAATCCAGAAAATATGGAAAATTCTTCCAATAATTAGGGTTGTTATTGAAGAAATTCTAGCTTAATAAGCGTAACTAGAAAAACTATAACAGTGATTTAGATATGAAAATCTAGTTGAAGACGATTGTAATAGAAATTATATCAAGTAAATAACGCTTTATTCGAGAGTGTTCAGAGTATTAGATTCCATTGATCAAGTCGAAATTGAGCATGAGCATGATTGACCGCCCGCGGTTGCTCCTCTGTTATTGCAAGGACAACTGCATTTACACAAAGAACCAACAGATGATGCTTGGGATTAGCTTTCTCTTCATTGTGTAAATACTGGAATCCCAATACTTTTCAATAAGCAATACCAGCGCCGGCCGCGTCCGAATGCAGGTCAATTGAGGATGGGGAAGGAAGTGATGACGTGATTCTCGCTTAGGCCAATAACCGAGGAATTCTCTGCGTTACTACGAGAAATCACTAGGAGTTTGGACAGGGTAAATGGAGATGTGTTAAGGAATTCGTCGTAGTAAACGAATGTAATGTTTTGATTTTTGATGTTAAACACCGACGCACCCGTAGTTTGCGTTTCCGCCCGAGACAATGCTGAACGCGATCGATTCACAAGTATTTACAAAATTACACGTGATAAAAAAATCAGAAAGACCTTACCGTATGGTTCGCCGTCTATCTTTTACCATTTATTCATTTGGACTAAAATATTACAAATGTCGACACCGAAGATGACGAACCATTCAAACTTTTGTGTACATGCAAAAAATGAAAGAAACATATTTATCATCAACTAAATGTGCTTTTGGAACTAGCGCCGACACATGACGTGACGAACTTTTCAATATTTGTTAGATAAATACACAAAAAACCAGAGCAGAATTTTATACATCCTTTAGCATTAATTATTGTGATAAAATGGAACGAGCTCACCAATAAACATCCTTCGAAGTCTCCAGTGCGTATGTGCTGCAGCATCTTCCACTAACTGGCCACGAAATCACACTGAACCGCTACAACAACACACTGGTACGACGATGTGCACATTCAAATTGTCGACGACGACGCGGCCGATCCGAATGAAAAAAAAGCGGCACTTCCACTTTGCCTCCAAAAACACACTAAACCGCCCCGTACGAAGATTAGCACGCACGCAGAACGACGACGCGATGCAACGACAAATCAAGACGGACTGATTCCATTGATCAAGTCGAAATTCATGAGAAAGTCCTTTAAGAAATTTAAAAATAGATATTATAGGAGACATTTTTGATAAATTTCAGATAAAATATATAGCGCTATCTTTGGGGCCGTTATTGCAAAACCTTCAAATAGAATTTCTTGCGGAATCATTGATGAAATCTATAGAGTTGCTAACTGATTACCAGGTTTCTTTTTTGTGGAACTTATGCATAAACATTCCTAACGCGACTTCGAGAGGAGTTTCTGGTTAACGCGCAGAGTAACTGTTAAGAACTCCTTGTGAAATTTGAAGAGGCAAAAAATCCATAGTGGTATTTTTAGCGGAAATTCTTCCAAAAGCTGCTGAAGAAATTTCATCGGAAATCCATAATTAGTTCTTGATGGAATTTCTGTTTTACTTTGAATAGAATTATAGGTAAAATTTCATAATTATCTTTGGCGGACGAATTTTTATCCAATTTAAACAAAAATTGTTTGCAAAACTTTAAATATTTCAGGATCTTTCAATAATTTCTCCACAAATATCTACTACAATTTTCATAAGGAACCTATGGATTTGTTAAGAGTTCACCTTAAATTACACATTCAAGCCAGGAAGAATAATTCGTCATGGATTTGATCATACATAAGAAAATCGGATCAGATCTACACCTAAATCCGACCTAAAATTCTTGCTTGTTCCTTCGAAGCAAATATTTCAACAACTCTGGGGTTCGATTTGAATAATTTATAAGTTTGGTAAGCGAAAACAAACTCTACAATTCTAAAAACTTTTTTTTATTCTGATAGAAACACTTGCAAATCTTCGAACGAACTATGTAGGAAATTTTTAAAATAACACCAATAATTTTCGACAGAAACAAAAAACGAATATTCAGCAGAAAGCAGAAGATTTTCTCATGTATTTTCGTTAAAATAACTTGTGCAATTCACAAGTGTTCAATTCAAACCTTAAAAATTTTAACAACTTTCTGAAAAAGTTTGAAATTTTAACGGCAGATATCTGCTTCTTTCTAATTTGAAGATCAATATTTCACACACATCTTGAGAGCAGAAGTACCTACTTGTGATAAAAATTAAATTAAGATGTTTCTAGCACTACTTTTTTTCGGTTCCCATTTGAAGTAACATTTTGTGGGGGCCCCTGAAATGTGGGGGCCCGGGGCCATGGCCCCCCTGGCCCCCCCTTAAATCCGGCCCTGACATCAATGAAAACCTCACTGAATCGGCACGAAGCATCAAAGGTGCTGCGCTGAAGCTCAAACGTAGTGGACTTCTTCAGAACGTGTACTCTAGGGACGGAACCATTTTCGTTAAACCGCTCGAGAACATCCCAGCATAGCCTGTGTACTATTTCGATCAACTGGCTAACTTTGGAAACCGATAATAACCCTATCCTAAGTTCATTATCACTTTTCCTCCTATGTTAATTCCGTGACTCCCTTCCTACACTTTTCCGTGTTATATTCCTTCCTAAAAGTCAAAATCTGTTGCTGTTCAGAGTGATTCGTCATCTGAGGGTGCTCCAACGGTGCTGCTGCTGTGATCTTGCCATCATTGTTGTTGCTACCGTAGCACATTGGTGCTTTCCAATTGAATTTGCGATCAAAATCCACATTTTTAGTTAGTAGTTTTTTTTTATAGTTGCAATGAATACAAATGAAATTGAAATGTTTTTTAACCTGTTCATAGATTCAGTGCTCCTTTCTCTGTTGTTTCCCTTCATGCTTTGCCAACTTATGCTTTCAAAATCGTTGCTTTTTCCTTACTATGATGCCGGTTAGTCGTATAAATGATATTGCACGTGTGCAAAGAAGTATTGTTGATATTCCGCGTGTTGTGATGAATGTTACTCTACGTGAGGACTGCATTAATATTTGCCACTTGAATGCTCAAAGTCTGTGTGCTCGTCAATTATTCTCCGTGCAGTTGAAACCCGGAATTTTCGACTAGCGAAGTTGGATTTTTTTTTCCAAATCCGTGCGTCGGACCTAACTTCGGAAGTGGTGCGCTGTATAGCGGACCAGGTTTACTATACAGCGCACCACTTCCGAAGTTAGGTCCGACGCATGGATGTGGAGAAAAATCCAACTTCGCTAGTCGAAAACTCCGATTTTCAACTAAATTGAGAATAAGTAAGTTCGATGAATTTAAACTTTGCTTTACGAACAGTAAAGTTGACATAGTATGCGTAACGGAAACTTGGCTAAGTGAAAATGTACGAGATTCAACAGTTGCCGTTGACGGATACAGCATAATAAGAAATGATCGGAAGACTGGTCGAGGTGGGGGAATCTGCATCTATCATAAATATGATATTGACTGCAAGGTCATTGACGGTTCTAATCTGCTGATAAATGAGAATGATCTTGCTAGTAGTGAATATTTGTTCATTAAAGTTCGTGTTAATAATGAATCATTTCTTCTCGGAGTAGTCTATTCACCTCCTGATGCTGATTGCTCTGACATCATTGCTCAGAAACTCTCTGAGCTGTCCCTTGATTATGAGAAAATTATCTTAACAGGTGATTTTAACACTAATTTAAAAAGAGATTGCCTAAAAACTACTAGGTTTTGTGAAGTTCTAGATAGTTTTGGAATGTTCTGCGTTAATAATGAACCTACTCACTTTTATCAGGGTGGTAGCTCATTACTTGACTTACTTATTACAAATGATATTAATTTAGTCTTAAATTTTAATCAGGTTTCAGCTCCAGCATTTTCCAATCTTGATATGATTTTCTCGTCCTTGAATATAACACGCAGAAGTGAAAATCGTCCTAACATGTTTAGAGATTATAATCGTGTAAATTATCCCGCGTTACAAGATACGTTGAACGTATTGGATTGGTCCTTGCTTTATAGCATCACGGATTCTGATGTGGCTCTTGATTTTTTCAACAATGAGATAATGAAAATTTATGACTGTTTTGTTCCATTGCGAGCTTCCAAACCTAGATCCAATGCCCCTTGGTTCAACAGTGATGTATTGAATGCAATAATAGCACTAGTTTACAAAATAAAACGAAAGTCGTGAACTTCTGTCAACGACCAAAATTTTTGAAGCATAATTTAGCGCTGATTTCGAAACCGTGCTTGAAAAAATTTAATGTAGAACAGTTTTTGAGTTTTAGCTCAATATCGAGTTTAACAACTTTTTAAAATATGGAGTTTACTAAAATTCAAATATCTTTCGTTATGTTCAACCAATTTTAAATCTTTTTCCATAAATTAAAAGCTGAATATCATACCATTCGATCATCTTGATACAGGTTTTGCGTCAGATTGATGAAATTCAAGATATTGGCGAGTTTTGGGGACGATCTCCTTAAATTTTAGCAAAATTTCCAAAAATATACGAAGAAATGTATTTTTTTTCAATGAGAAAAAAACAATTCAAAAATTCTTTCTCAACGTTTATTTGACATATCATATGTAGGCGAGTAACAGTAAAAAAGTTAGCTCAATCGGAGCATTGGTTACGGAGACTGCGATGTTTCAAGTGAGCGACATTGCTTGAAAATAGAACAAAAATCGATTTCAAATCATCAACCTTGTATGGAAAGTCGAAAAAATTTCCGCTCTACTGTATTTTTTTTTTCCTTCGCGTTTTCAAATTCAGGGCATGATTGTGCACCAAAAACGATCATCAACTTACCGAGTTCAAAAATGCTGTAAACTAGTGTAGCTAGAGATGTTGCATATCGTCAATGGACTAGAAGTAAAAGTGCGTCTGACCATCTCCAGTTCAAGAGGCTACGTAACAAAGTAACACAACTAGTGGGTAAAGCGAAATTTGAATATACGTCCTCTAATTTGGAATCGAGTAATTCAAGTAAAGAACTTTGGACAAAACTCAAACGCCTCAATGTTACCGCAAGTTCAAATAGTAGTACAAAGTTCCAAAATACAAGCGATGAAATCAACTCTTTTTTTGGAGAAAATTTTACTCGTGATCCTGAACTTCGGTCAATTCCGCCGTCCAATGCGGATGCCTTTTTATTTTCACAGTGCAACGAGCTGGAAGTCTCAAATGCTGTTTTTTCGATAACTTCTAATGCTGTTGGTATGAATGGCATTCCCCTAAGATTTTAAAAAATTATCTTACCATTCATTATCACACCTATTACACATCTTTTTAATTTATTTATATCATCTGCTAAATTTCCTCGGGCCTGGAAGGCTGCAAAGATAATTCCGATACGTAAAAAACCAGCTGGATCTGGCTTGAATAACCTCCGTCCAATAAGTATATTATGCGCACTGTCTAAAGTTTTTGAGAAAATTATAAAAAATCAAGTCCAATTGTACATTCAACGTTATAACCTTCTCAGCCCTTACCAGTCTGGTTTCAGGTCTGGTCATAGTACAACTTCAGCGCTACTTAAGGTTCATGATGATATACACCAGTGTATTGACGGGAAAGGCGTTGCCTTTCTTCTACTAATAGATTTCTCAAAAGCTTTTGATAGAGTTTCCCACACAAAATTACTGCAAAAATTGTCCCAACAATTTAATTTTAGTCGTAATGCTACTATTTTGATCAAATCCTACTTGAGTTCACGTACTCAGGTAGTTGAAATGGATGGAATATTATCTAGTTCTATCAATATTTTATCAGGTGTTCCTCAAGGGTCAGTATTGGGTCCACTGTTATTCTCGTTATTTATTAATGATTTGCCGTCAGTTCTAAAATATTGCCTAATCCATATGTTTGCAGATGATGTACAACTATACATTTGTTTAGTTGATAGAAAAGTAGAGGATGTAGTACAACTTATAAATTCTGATCTAGATAGTATTTTGCAGTGGTCGCAAAGTAATTTGCTTCCCATTAAATCATCAAAAACCAAAGCCATGTATTTTTCTAGACGGCAAAATCGAACTGTGTTACCTAGCCTAATGATCAACGGAGACATAATAGACTATGTTGATAAGGCGCGTAACCTCGGCGTAATATTCCAATCCAACCTTGAATGGGATTCTCAAATTAATGCACAGTGTGGAAAGATCTACGCAAGCTTAAGACATCTACGACTCACTGCGGGAATGCTATCTGTTTCCACGAAGCTTAAACTATTGAAATCCCTTCTGTTACCTCATTTTTCCTATGGTTCGGAATTAATTTTGAATGCTTCAGATGCTGCTTATGACAGACTGAGAGTAACATTGAATAATTGTGCTCGATGGGTATTTAATGCGTCTATGTTTTCCAGTGTGTCGCAGTTTCAGCGGCAACTCTTGGGTTGTACATTTTATAGATTCTTTAACTTACGATGTTATGTCACCTTATTTAAAATAATCCATCATGGTCCTCGTTAGCTTGTTGATAAGCTGCATCCTTTCAGAAGCACTAGAGTTCGAGACTTTGTTCTCATGCAACATAATACCGCTCATTACGGCAACAGCTTCTTTGTCCGTGCAATCAACCTTTGGAATCTGCTCCCTACTAATATTAAATCTATTTCTTCAGTACGAAGATTCCGTACAGAGTGCATAAGTTGGCTGAATGAAGGGTGATAGCTTGAATAGGATGGCGGTGAATCTATGATCAGGGTATATATAATTGTTATGGATAGGTTTTCAATCTTGAAATCATGAGTAATTGTTAGAATGTGGTGTGAACAACGAATTTCCGATTGTAGAATATTTATAAGGGTTAACCCTTACTCTGCAAGTATTATTGAATAAATAAATGAAATGAAATGAAATCAATCAATCAATCAATTATCCAGATATTACTCTCATTTGCTTCCAATCATCCGGAACGATGTTGTTATCCAGGAACTGATTGAACAAGTTCAACAAGCGCCTCTTAGCGACGTCGGGGAGGTTTTTAAGCAAGTTGAACTTGATTCGATCCATTCCTGGAGCGGAATTGTTACATGAAAGAAGAGCAAGTGAGAATTCAACCATCGAAAACGGCCTATCCATGTCGTCCCTATCCTCGGAAACATCACGAATTATTCGCTCCACTTTTTTTGCGAACCTGAGAATCCATCGAGGAGAGCTTTCTCGATCCTCGTTGACCGACGACGCGTTACGCATTCTTCTCCCGACGTTCCAAAGAGTTCTCATTTTCTTTACTTTGCCTTGACCAAGTTCTTAAACATGCCTTCAAGGGCAGTGTACCGCTTAAAGTTTTCGACCGAACCGCCTTTCCGAAACTCTTTGAACGCAGCGGATTTCTCGCGATAGATTTCTGTACACTCGCTATCCCACCACGGATTGGGGGGTTTCCTGCGAACCGAAGGACCTGGCACTGGCCGACGTTGTGCCTGAAGCGCGCTACTGATGATCAGTTCTGATAGAAACTGATACTCTTCCCGCGGTGGAAGGACGTCTACCGATTGCTCACCGTCGATAATTGCTTCCGCGTACTTCCCCCAGTCAATGTGTTTCGTGAGGTCGTAGGAAATGTCGATAGATGAAGGTTGACGTGAACCATTGGAAATAGAAACAACGATCGGAAGATGTTCACTACCATGGGGATCCTGGATAACCTTCCATGTGCACTCCAGCGATAGTGAGCTCGAACAGATTGAGAGGTCTAATCGGCTGATTCTAGGGCTGCCATCTTGAGCTGGAGGTGCTACTCGTGTAACTTCCCCGGTATTCAAAATTGTCATGTTGAAGTCGTCGCAGAGGTCATATATCAAAGTTGAACGGCTGTCATCGTACAGTTCCCCCCAGCTTGTACCGTGGGAGTTGAAATCCCCCATGAGCAACCGTGGCTCAGGCATAACCGAGCTGATGTGGGCGAGGTATCGCAGTTCTCGGTGGAAGATATATGGAGGCAACACTGAGGATTTTACCTCGGATAGTTACCTCACATGCGACGGCTTCGATGCCTGTCATCGGATGAAAATCGACTCTGTAAAATGAGTGCTGCTTTTTGATCCCTAAAAGCACCCCTCCGTACGAGTCGAACCGATCAAGACGGATAATGTTGAAATCGGAAAAAAGGTAAGGTTACATCGGGTATCAGCTATGTTTCGGATAACGCAAAAACATCGCATTGTAAATTGTTAATTGAAAATTTGAAAGCGTCTAATTTCGGTGTAATGCTACGACAGTTCCAGTGTAGCACAGAAATCATATTTTCGACCGCGGTGTGGTTAAATTAGCCATCGAAAGATACGATTGTCGCAAGGAGGGGCATTTTAGAAGCCAACTGCTTCAAAAGAGGGGACACACTGACACTAGGAAGAAGTGCTTTGACAATGCTCTTCACTGAGTCAGAAGCATTAAAGAAGTTAAGGATGATGTCTACGATGCCAGAAAGCGTAAACATCGGAGCACCAAGGGGTTGTTCCTGGTTCTCCGAATGCTGTATTAAAGCAAGTTTACCGGGGGCTACTATCTGGGTAAGTTGTCATTTTAGTTTAGTTAGTCATTTCCACAGCGGTCGCTAGTAGCGACTCGCTACTATATTTAGTTACCGGATAAAAATTCGTCCGCCAAAGATAATTATGAAATTTTACCTATAATTCTGGGCTTCGTGGCCGTGCGGTTAGCGGCGGCAGTCGTCTAAGCGTATCGTAAGCCTCGGAGTGTGGGTTCGATTCCCGCCCCAGTCGGTGGAAACTTTTCGTCAAACGAAAAATTCATCACTGGGCCACTGGGTGTTCTGTGTATTGTCCGTTGTCTAGTGTAAGTAATGTGTTTAGTCTGTGCAGCCTCTGGCTGAAGACGGTGTGAATTGTCTTTTTTAAGAAAAAAAAAAATTCTATTCAAAGTAAAACAGAAATTCCATCAAGAACTAATTATGGATTTCCGATGAAATTTCTTCAGCAGCTTTTGGAAGAATTTCCGCTAAAAATACCACTATGGATTTTTTGCCTCTTCAAATTTCACAAGGAGTTCTTAACGACGCGTAGTGCGTCATCAGCATCATTGAAATCTCGCTCGAAATTTCAAAGTGATAAAACTCAGTTACCAAAGCGCAAATTTGGATGAAAATGTATCATCCCATATGCTCACTCGTGGTGAGTGTGATGATACTTTTTCGACTGCGTGTCTGCAGAATTGCCCGTTTTTTATCACTTCAAAAACGCGAGGCAAACAATCATTGAAAATTAAAAAGTCAATGATTCCTATGAAAATTCTGTGATGCACCAAGTCACCTTAACAGTTACTCTGCGCGTTAACCAGAAACTCCTCTCGAAGTCGCGTTAGGAATGTTTATGCATAAGTTCCACAAAAAAGAAACCTGGTAATCAGTTAGCAACTCTATAGATTTCATCAATGATTCCGCAAGAAATTCTATTTGAAGGTTTTGCAATAACGGCCCCAAAGATAGCGCTATATATTTTATCTGAAATTTATCAAAAATGTCTCCTATAATATCTATTTTTAAATTTCTTAAAGGACTTTCTCATGAATTTCGACTTGATCAATGGAATCAGTCCGTCTTGATTTGTCGTTGCATCGCGTCGTCGTTCTGCGTGCGTGCTAATCTTCGTACGGGGCGGTTTAGTGTGTTTTTGGAGGCAAAGTGGAAGTGCCGCTTTTTTTTCATTCGGATCGGCCGCGTCGTCGTCGACAATTTGAATGTGCACATCGTCGTACCAGTGTGTTGTTGTAGCGGTTCAGTGTGATTTCGTGGCCAGTTAGTGGAAGATGCTGCAGCACATACGCACTGGAGACTTCGAAGGATGTTTATTGGTGAGCTCGTTCCATTTTATCACAATAATTAATGCTAAAGGATGTATAAAATTCTGCTCTGGTTTTTTGTGTATTTATCTAACAAATATTGAAAAGTTCGTCACGTCATGTGTCGGCGCTAGTTCCAAAAGCACATTTAGTTGATGATAAATATGTTTCTTTCATTTTTTGCATGTACACAAAAGTTTGAATGGTTCGTCATCTTCGGTGTCGACATTTGTAATATTTTAGTCCAAATGAATAAATGGTAAAAGATAGACGGCGAACCATACACACCAAATTTTTTTCGCTGAAAATCAGCAAAGTTTTGCTGAATTTTGCCGAGCTGAAATTTCAGCAATCCGTTCAGCAATAAAAATTACTGAAAATTTCAGCAATGTCGACTGTCATCGTGAATGACAGATGTAAACTGAACAAATCAGCATTTTTTTGCGGATTACTGAAAATTCAGTAATTTCGACCGGCGTGGGTTTCAGCAGCACATTGCTGGTAGATTTCAGCAAAAAAAAAATCAAAATTAAGTAAATCCTTAGATATAAATTGATTAATCACACATGAAAGCAAAAACTTATTTGATTACCACAGTTTTATTGATTTACTCAAAATAATACAAAAACGCAACTTATGGAAGTTGACGAAGCCGCTGCTTCAGAAGATGCCGTTGGTTTCACGGATGTATGAACTTTGTTCATCACCTAAAAGAAGCAATCCTCGAAAATAATGATATTCTTATTTGTTTAAATTATCAAACATACCTGTTTAAAAGTGTAAAATTGTTTAGTTGTGTATTTATACGCACTTCCATTCCAAATATTTCTCAAATAATGCAAAAAAAACACTGAATTTGAGCTGCTGTACAAACAAACGATGCATAAAGAAATTTTGTTTTTTTTTTTTATTTTGACAAGTGGTTAGCCGAGACGGCGAGCGGTCGGAAAAAATAACTGGAATTTCAGTAATTCGGACGACTTCGCTGATTTTCAGCAAACACCATTGGTTCACTGATTTTTTCAGTAAAATGTGTGTTTGCTGGTTTTGCTTCAGCAAACGAGTTTGCTGAAACTTTCAATCGATTTTTGGTGTGTACGGTAAGGTCTTTCTGATTTTTTTATCACGTGTAATTTTGTAAATACTTGTGAATCGATCGCGTTCAGCATTGTCTCGGGCGGAAACGCAAACTACGGGTGCGTCGGTGTTTAACATCAAAAATCAAAACATTACATTCGTTTACTACGACGAATTCCTTAACACATCTCCATTTACCCTGTCCAAACTCCTAGTGATTTCTCGTAGTAACGCAGAGAATTCCTCGGTTATTGGCCTAAGCGAGAATCACGTCATCACTTCCTTCCCCATCCTCAATTGACCTGCATTCGGACGCGGCCGGCGCTGGTATTGCTTATTGAAAAGTATTGGGATTCCAGTATTTACACAATGAAGAGAAAGCTAATCCCAAGCATCATCTGTTGGTTCTTTGTGTAAATGCAGTTGTCCTTGCAATAACAGAGGAGCAACCGCGGGCGGTCAATCATGCTCATGCTCAATTTCGACTTGATCAATGGAATCTAATACTCTGAACACTCTCGAATAAAGCGTTATTTACTTGATATAATTTCTATTACAATCGTCTTCAACTAGATTTTCATATCTAAATCACTGTTATAGTTTTTCTAGTTACGCTTATTAAGCTAGAATTTCTTCAATAACAACCCTAATTATTGGAAGAATTTTCCATATTTTCTGGATTTTTCTACAATGGAAAATGGAAAAAAAAATCCTCTAAAAAGGGGGCCCCCACAACACTGTGACCCCGGGCCCCCACATTTATAAATCCGGCCCTGATTGATGTAGATCCTCTTCTCAACGTCAGGTCCAGGTGTCGCAAACTTAAATTCCTCGCCGAGAAATAACGACGAAGAAATTCATCCTTAGATGCACGGAATGCGAATTGGAACAGGATCGGTGGAGTCGCACCAGCGGTAATAGGAACCCGGGCAAGACGTTTTGTAAACACGGCCGGGACATCCGATTCGCCGTAGCCAAGAACAACAGATATCTTTTGCAGCATCTCATCCGTTCTCTCTGGGGTACTGTACGGTACACCAGTAAGGATTAGATCGTTGGATTTCAGTAGCTTGGCAGCAGCATCCTTGTGGCGTTGCACTTCTGCAGCAGTTTTCGCGTGAGATTCACTTAATCCATTGAAGTCCCGAGTATAGTCGAGTATTCCTCCAGGAATTCCTCCGAGTAATTTCTCTAGGAATTCCTCCGGGAATTCCTCCTAGGATTCCTCCAGGATTTTCTCCGAGGATTCCTCTGGGAATTCCTCCAAGAATTCCTCCGGGAATTCCCGAGGATTCTCCGAGTAATTCCTGCGGGAATTTCTCCGGAAATTTCTCCGAGGATTCCTCCAGGAATTTCACCGAGAATTCCTCCGAGGATTCCTCCAGGATTCCTCTGGGAATTTTTCCAAGAATATGAGTTTCTCCAGGAATTCCTCCGGGGGTTCATTCAGAAATTTATTCGGATTTTTCTTCAGGAAATTCTTCCGTGGGTTTTTTCGAGGAATTCCTGCGGGGATTCCTTCCGGCTATTCCACGAGGATTGCTCCAGGCATTTCTCCAGGGAATCCTCACGGAAATTCCTCCGGGAATTCCTCGAGAATTCACCTGAGGAATTTTCGGATGAATTTCTAGGGGAATCTTCGAAGGAATTCTAGGAGGAATCTCCACAGAAATTTTATATGAAATTCCCGGAGGAACTTCCGGATTAATCCCCGGATAAATTCTTGAGCAATCCTGGAGGATTTTCTGCAATAATCCTCGTAGGAATAACCGGAAGAATTGCTGGAGAAATTTCCGAAGGAATTCCTGTACGAACTTTTGCAGGAATGCCAGAAGAAATTAAAGGAAGAATCGTAAAAGAACTCTAGAAATATTCCAATAGAAATTTCTGAAGACATTTCTGGAGGAGTTCCTTAAGGAATCACAGGAGCAATTGCTACAGGAATCTCTGAAAGAATTCCTGGAGGAATCCCAAGAGAAATACCCGGACCGATTTCTAGATTAATCTCCGGAGGGATGCCTGAAGAAATTCCCTAAGAAATTCCTGGAGGAACTCTTTGAGGAGTTTATTGAGGAATCCAAGGAGAAAATGCTGTAGGGTACCCCGGAGGAATTTCCTGAGGATCCTACAGAAGAATTCTTGGAGAATCCTCCGGGGGAATTCCTGGAGAATTCCCCGGAGGAATTCCTGAACGAATCCCCGAAGAAATTCCTGAATTAATCCCCGGAGGAATTTCTAGAGTAATTACCATTCCTGGAGGAATTCCTGGAGGAATTACCGGAGGAATTCCTGGAGGAATTATCGGAGGAATTACCAGAGGAATTCCTGGAGGAACTACCGGAGGAATTCCTGGAGGAATTACCGGAGGAATTCCTGGAGGAATTACTGGAGGAATTACCGGAGGAATTACCGGAGGAATTCCTGGAGGAATTACCGGTGGAATTCCTGGAGGAATTCCTGGAGGAATTACCGGAGGAATTCCTGGAGGAATTACCGGAGGAATTCCTGGAGGAATTACCGGAGGAATTCCTGGAGGAATTACCGGAGGAATTCCTGGAGGAATTACCGGAGGAATTCCTGGAGGAATTACCGGAGGAATTCCTGGAGGAATTACCGGAGGAATTCCTGGAGGAATTACCGGAGGAATTCCTGGAGGAATTACCGGAGGAATTCCTGGAGGAATTACCGGAGGAATTCCTGGAGGAATTACCGGAGGAATTCCTGGAGGAATTACCGGAGGAATTCCTGGAGGAATTACCGGAGGAATTCCTGGAGGAATTACCGGAGGAATTCCTGGAGGAATTACCGGAGGAATTCCTGGAGGAATTACCGGAGGAATTACCGGAGGAATTCCTGGAGGAATTACCGGAGGAATTCCTGGAGGAATTACCGGAGGAATTCCTGGAGGAATTACCGGAGGAATTCCTGGAGGAATTACCGGAGGAATTCCTGGAGGAATTACCGGAGGAATTCCTGGAGGAATTACCGGAGGAATTCCTGGAGGAATTACCGGAGGAATTCCTGGAGGAATTACCGGAGGAATTCCTGGAGGAATTACCGGAGGAATTCCTGGAGGAATTACCGGAGGAATTCCTGGAGGAATTACCGGAGGAATTCCTGGAGGAATTACCGGAGGAATTCCTGGAGGAATTACCGGAGGAATTCCTGGAGGAATTACCGGAGGAATTCCTGGAGGAATTACCGGAGGAATTCCTGGAGGAATTACCGGAGGAATTCCTGGAGGAATTACCGGAGGAATTCCCGGAGGAATTCCTGGAGGGATCACCGGAGAAATTCCTGGAGTAATTCCTAGAGGAATTCCTGGAACCAGGGTGGACCAGTAATCTACACAGTTCCCGAACCATTATTCACCGAAATCCCCTCGACGTGCAGAGCGAGATTTTCCGTTTCTCGCTCACGCCCCGGGAGACATCCCACAGCGTCCCGCAATCGTTTCCCGCGCAACTATCGGGCGCCTAAATTTGTGCGCTCGATGTTACCCGAAAGCCTCGCTGCTATTTTACTAGCCCGGTTAGTAGCCCCCGATAAGGTATAGTGCAATGACACTGCGCTATGTAATTTAGTTTGGTCGCGCACCGGTAAAGGTGCTCTTATAGGTGTGCAGGAAAACTGTGTGGCAGCGAAGGATGAACCACGAGCTTGCTGCACTCTTCGGCAAACCGAGCATCCAGAAGGTGGAAAAAGCTGGAAGGATACGATGGGCAGGTCATGTTATGAGAATACCGGACAATAACCCGGCAAAACTAATGTTCGTAAGAGATCCGGAGGATACAAGAAGACCTGATGGGCTGCGTGCAAGGTTGGCGGATCGGTAAAGTTTTACTGAAATATCAACAGTTAAGTTTGTTTTACAGGAAAAAATCGGTAAAACTTGCAACTTTTACCGAACTTCGTTAGAGTTTGACAGATAAACGATAAGATTTTACCGAAATCAGGTAATTTTTTACAGAATTTCGTTAAAAACCTGTTACTGAACGCTCAGCAGTTGAGGATTTCGGTAAAAAAAAAAATACCGAACGCGGCCAGCTGTCTACAGATGACTTTGCGGTACACTTTCTATGGAACTGTATGGAAAAAAATACAGTAGGTAGACAGTACGACGTGAGTCATCACGATTGAGATGACTCGCAATATAAATCAAATCAAGAGTCGTCTCCTTCGAGTCGATATTCTTCACCTTAATATGTGAATCGAGCTGCGTCATGTTACTCCACGCGTACAATTAGCAGGCGCTGGCTTGAAACATTTGGGTGTGTAAAGGAATGTTTGCAAAGCCTTGACCGTGGCCGACACTCTACAGGGGAATCTACACTGCAACATCAACGTTCGACCGCGGCTGCTGCGGAACAGTTCGATGCTGAGGCATCCACTTCCTCGTAACAATTACGGGATAAGAAGTGTTTTACAAGGTTTTCAGCGTACATCAGTCTTTAACTTAACCGTGATTGAAAGGTGGAAGCAGCACTTCTATGAGCACGTGAATACCGCGGAGAATGAAAGCACGGAGGACTTCCCCTGTCAGCCTAACGACCAAACTTCTAACCGGGATGTTTACTCGATCTTCCCTAAGGTTGCTCGCAGGCCTCATGATGGAGTGCATATCAGAGAAAGAGAGATTCGACGAAAAGAAATCGATCAAATCAATTAGGTCCTAATGAAAAATCGTTGTCGAAATAAATCGCACTCGCTCGTCGTATATACCTAGACTAATAAGATGGATAGTTTTGTGGTTAGTAGAAGATGAA
>NC_085136.1:13199107-13292070 GCF_035046485.1 Aedes albopictus
GGAATTTACTGCTTGGAATTGGGGGGAGAGTCAACCGGCGAACCGGTACATGCACCAAAATGTGGTCAGTGTAAAATGGATAAAATTGCTAAACTTATTTAACTCAATTTAGTTGTAAGACTGTTGATAGTTCAAGAAACTATCTTATAGTGTCTTTAGTGAAAAGTTCAGTATGAGTTTTCTCGATAAATTTCGGTGAAAATAGTACCGACTTTTGTTACTGTAATGCATGCATTAGTAAGTTTTTGTACACAATAAACTTACAGTTGAGGAAGTCGTAGCAGGCTGAGCGCGCGAGTGGTTGCATTTCAGTGACTAAATTTTGGTGTGTCCAGTCTCCAATCGGCACGAATGGTGGCTCTTTCTGCGAATAATGAATTGTGAGGCCGCGTTAGCTCATCAAATTACTGGCTATTGGTTTACAAGCGACAAGCTGTGACATCGTATAGCTTGTACAGCCGGTACCGGTGATATAGGCACCATCATCCTACTGTGATGATGAAGTGTTTTGTGTGGAATTTCTTTGTTACGTTGTAGGCTCGGTTGGGTGCGCCCAGTCGGCGTTTTTTCCCTGAAAACACATCATTCCATTTGTGATGGATGGATGGATGGATGGCTGTAGACGAGATAGTGTCCATTTCTTTGTGACATGCCGCGGTTATCGTTTTATGGGGATAATGGCAGACGGAAAAGGTCATCACGTGGTGGTGGTAAGGTTCGAGGACTACAAATCGGTTGGAGATATTTGTAATAATCATGTTTATAGGTGTTTAGCAATCTGCTTCAACCTAATGATTGCACAGACACACTTAAAAGACACAGAAATCCTTGGTTGTTGAAATATTCGGCATATGACCTTCTTGCATATTATTATTTTGGCTTCTGCCGTTTTCAGTTATCATGTAACCATAAGCATAGTACCTGAAATCAATTAAAAAAATTGAAACAACGATAGTTTTCATCTCTGAATTTGCAAAAAAAAAACAGGTTTAAAAATGTGTACTAGTTAGTAGCTTTGGCTTCGTCTACTAAAATGCAGGGAGACCTATCGTATCCATCGATTTCGATATAGCGACAACATCTGCAGCAACGGTTCGAAAGTGTCTGTCGTATACCTACTTCTTACGACACGTGTTTTCATCGAAGGAGGCGCATCATTGTAGGCATGTCACGTTGCCTATGTTCGACAGTTAATGGAGTTACCCAGAGACGAGACGTGCCATCTGAAGTTTGCTGTGCTGGTTGTGGAGCAATTTGGAACATTGTTTTCTCTTGAGAGTAAGCATCAACATTAGCATGGGGGTAACTCTCATGTCTTTAAAAATGTTTAAGGTAATGATTTTCTGAAAGTCCGCCCCAAAAAAGTAAGAAAAATGCATTTGGTTAATCAATTTGATGGGCCCCCCGTTAGTTAGAGCCACAACCATTTTTGCGGACCCCTCGATTTTGATCAATTGTAGGCTCATTTAAACCGTTATAACTCAAAAGTTTCTCCAAATACCACCTCATAACAAAATGTTGTTGGAAAGAGGAAAGATAGGGCTACTATTTGCCGTTATAAAAAGTTGGGTCGGCCATATTGATTTTGGCCGCCATCTTGGATTTTTATACCAAAACATTTTTTTCACCATGTTGGCAACCACCGATCTTCAAAATTTTGAAAGTTTCAGCTTTTCAAAACACCTAAAAAGTTCGAAAAGCAATGTCCGCATCATTGAGAAACGATTAAAAACGGGAACGAACCTCCAATTTTCACTAATTTGGCTGCAGGTGCCGTAGTGTATACATGCAGGCGTATTCTCTGGATGTCATTGTCGGTGCGCAGGGATAATGTATGAAGAAAACGTGTTATGATTTACAAAAGTCCAGATAACTTTTGATAGGAAAAAGATACATCTCTAAATTTTTGATATGTTGTGTAAAAATGTCCCAGCTGCGTCGTTTGCGCAAACATTTTGAAAATCGGTGGTTGCCGGTGAAAAAAAAGTTTTAGTATAAAAATCCAAGATGGCGACCAAAATCAATATGGCCGACCCAACTTTTTATAACGGTAAATAGTAACCCTATCTTTCCTCTTGTCAATAACATTTTGTTATTAGGTGGTTTTGAAGAAACTTTTGAGTTTTAACGGTTTAAATGAGCCTACAATTGATCAAAATCGAGGGGTCCGTAAAAATGGCTGTGGCTCTAACTAACGGGGGGCCCATCAAATTGATTAACCAAATGCATTTTTTTTACTTTTTTGGGGCGGACTTTCAGAAAATCACCACCTTAAACATTTTTAAAGGCATGGTGTAAATAGTGGGACGGTCTCAGCGAGAGTTACCCCTTTATAAGATATTTTCAGGAATTTCTTTAAAGCAAGGATTTTTTCGATCACCTGGAAACATCTGACTCATTTGTCTATAACACAGTTCAGAAGCCTAATAATAAACTGTGTTGTTTGGCTAACTCGTAGATTGGTGTTTTTTTTTTTAAATGATCATCAATGAACTGATTTTTCGATCGTTTAGTTTAGTACTGGCACTGTAATATATAGAATATGGCATCCTTGCTTTAATAAATTCTTAGCTTAGCTTTAGCTTTGACTGACTGTACTGTAATGGTTGCAACTGAATAAGGGGCATTCATCCTCAAAGTGCAATTTTAGGCAGCTCATACATTTTGGATCAATACCATTATCGGCCAAGTCCTTACAATCAGTTGGGAAAGAAAAGGAATATTAGAGTGTGATGGTTGTTGCTACTAGAGACCGAGAGCACTCTGCGTCCACACAACCAGCACGGATGGGACACCTTTGGTTGGTGATGCAATCCATAGATAGGGTATATATTTAGATGATAGATTATTTGTAGCTTACTCTGCAGGAGATCCGGCACAGTTCGCTTGGTTGTATAACTTGTAGATGTAGAAGTTATATGACAGATTGACATTGCACTGTGCTATGAAAGTTGAAGGAAGGGAAACGGCTTTTTCAACACGTTTCCGTTCTAGCGAGGGCTATGGACTTATGAATATACATGAGTTGTATGTGAAGTGAAGAGAAAGAGAGAAAGTAGATAACAAAGTAGCTGGAAAGGAGCGGGCTAGGGATTGAACTCAGGACCTTCTGCAAACGAATCAGAAGCGAAAGCCACTACATCACCAAGCCCATTGCAGGAATTTCTTTAAACGATTCGCAGAAAAAAAAGAACAAGCAGTTTGTCAGATATTCTTGAAGATATTTGTATTTATAAAAACTTCGGCTGGCATTTCGTCTAAAAATCTTACTAAATTTAGGCACACAATTCTTTCAGAATATGTCTCAGTTGTTTCTTGAAATTGTTAGGGATTTGGACACGATTTTCTTCAAAAATCGTATTTTCTGTACAAAACAAAAAGGGTTTTAATTTTTTTCAGCAATTGAGGTTTTTAGAAGTACCAAGACAACTACGCGGCAACTATATAAACCAAATTATAGTTTTCATTGGAGTGTTTTGTTGAATCATCCCTTGGCGGATTCAGCACTAGACCAGTTGCCAACTAGTGTGCAGCTGCCAAACAGCGGAATAAAAACGCTTCAAACTGTTGATGTTATGTATTGAAATAAAGGCAGAAAATTGATTGAAAAATGCAAAACGGCCCCAAAAGATTGAAATGAAACATGAAACATTTTTCGCCTGGAATCCTGTTACGGTCGCCATGTAGTATCACATGCCATACCATGCAATATATGTTTTTATTGTTAAAGTGTGTTATCTAGTGAAAATCAAAATTATTGTTACATACACTCCCGTTCAAAAGTTTGGGGTCACCCCCTCAAAAACATGTCATTTTTTTAGGCCCATATCTCCGCCAATTTGCGTCCGATTTCAAAACCCTAGGTTTCATTCAAAAGATAATAAGTCAAAGAAACTTTGAACATGATTTAAAAGAAACTTTTTCAAAAAATTTTGTATGTAAACTTAACCCAAAGTTGCCAAATTTTCTAAAAAATGAATATAAACTTACGGCAGTGTCGCTGGAAGTTGGGTCGACCAAATTTTAAGATGAGAGCGGTAATATGGCCCATTTTCTATTAGCTTTCAACTGCTTTTTACAGAACTTAGCTAAAAAATCTTAAAAAAAAGTTATTAAGTAAATTAATCCTTGATGTCATCGACCAAAAGTTTGGGGTCACCCCTCAAAATGCTGTATCGGCCAAAAGTTTGGGGTCACTTTCGTAAAACATGGAAAAGTGATTTGTTGATATCTTTGTCATCTTTCATTCAATTTTAATTCTTCTTGGCTGTGTTGTTCAATTATGGCCCTCTGTTAATTTTCAACTTCTATTCAATTTCTCTCGTCGCACACTTGCGATTCTATCCACCGTTTCTTTCATTACTTTCGTTACTCCCTCCTTCTTTGAGTAGTATTAAGTTCACCGAGAAAAGCCAATAAAATTCAATTATGATAAAGTCATGCGGTGATTAAACCTAGAAAGTTTATCCTATTCTGTTCAAGTTGGGACAAACCTATGTCACATTGGGTAGAATGTCGCAACAAATTCAGGTTGCGACATTGTCGTTATTGTTGCGCGATGGTTGAATTTTGATTCACTGCTTGTACCATCTAGTTCTTCTTCTGCTTAGCATACCATCTTGACTGAGATTTTCCCTACCAATGACCATTGTGCATGTGTATATTTGTGCATAGGGACGGATGTACAAATATAAGGGCCAGGGTCACAACGATGTGTGGGGCCCTTACTATAGAAGGAATATTTTTGCAAGTACAGAATGAAACTTAAAGAAAAAGAGAAAAACTTATACAATTTTTTACGAAAAGTATTGAAGTTGTTGTGGAAGAAATCACACAACCATTAGAATATCTAGAGAAACGTTATTATACTCTACTTTTCATACAAAATGAATATCTAGGATTTAGGTGTGAAAACAATGATAAAGATGATATCTAAAACTAGCTGCCCTGGCAGACGTAGTATTATCATTTTGTTTGAAGTAGTTTGACAACAGTGGAACACATCGGTTTTATTACGATCGTTTTGAATTTCTTCGTCGTTCATACAAAAAAAAAATCAGTAACTCAGTGTAAGTTGTTAAACTTTTCGTTAATATTCCATGAGAATTCGAATGAGTGTAATCAGTTTCGCACCTCTTCCCGATCAGAAAGGCATAACAAAAATGTAACAAAATTATATTAACGGTTGATAGATATATCAACGTTCGTTATATTTAGATATATTTGGCAGAGTTGGTATGAAACCCTCTTTTTATTATACCAGAATTATAACAAGGTCAGTTGTTTTTATCCAATTACCCAAAAATGGATTAATTTTAACCCTACTCAACTTTTACCCAATCTATTTATATCTACTTTATAACAACGTGTGATATAATTTCTGGATTTATTATATCTCACGTTGTTATAAGTTTGTTATAATTGTATCAAGACCTGTTATAATTATGATATAGGTAGACCAATTTTTGTTTTAATTTTTGTTATTTTAACACCTAACCGGCTAATTTTATAACTCATTCTGTTATGAAATTTTCTCTGAAATAAATAACTCCGTCGGTTATAATTTTGTTATGCCTTTCTGATCGGGTTAATTCCGTCCTATTTTGCTTATCCTTTCACAGATACGCGTATTCCGACTACCACTTGTAATCTTCTTTGGAGGAAGATTACAAGCAGTAATCAAAATACGCGTATCTGTCAAAGGATAAGCAAAATAGGGCGGAATTAGAAGGTACGAAACTGATTACACTCATTCGAAGAGGGTATTCTGCTTAGAGGGTTCGAAAAGTCGGTACAAAGATTCCATGAGAAGTAGGAATAAGGATGGCCTTAGAAATTCTGTCAGGATTTCCTCCACGATTTTTTTTCAAATATTTCTCCAACAGCTACTCCATGCTTAATAAAGATTGTTCCTAGAATTCTGCTGGTTTTTGTGCGATTATTTTGGTAAAAATATGTGAATTTAAGTGTAAAGCAATATTTTCATTATTACTGTAACCTTTTGGGGCTGGTTAGGTTATACAGGGTGTTAGGTTCGTGAGTGCACATTTTTTAAAGGGTGATAGAGGACCATAAATGACGAAAAAAATTGTTCTACGAATATGGTCAAATTTCAACCGTTACGTTAGTTTTTGAACTTTCCATGTTTTTGATTATTATTGCCTTAACTGGCTATAACTTTAAAATGGTCAAACTTATCGCAGCATTCAAATGGCATCTTTGAATCGGTTGGTTTAGTTAAATAACTAAGTTTTCCAGAACAAATAGCTCAAAAGTAGTGTGTTTTAATTTGTTTTTGTAAAGTATCTTTGAAAAATGCGTAATCAATTAAAATTCTTTCTAAGGCAAAGTTTGGTCCATGTTCCACTCTACAATTCATTCTATGACACCAAACTTCTAGCTCTTATCATTTTCTTGCAATTTCGAATTGAAAGTGCGGCACAGTGCGTAAAAAAGTGCTTACCTTGACAGTTGCAAATTTATGATCTGAAATGCGATGTTTACATCGAAATTGCAAGAAAATGGTAAGAGCTAGAAGTTTGATGTTAGAGAATGAATTGTGGAGTAGAACAGAAGCCACAACTTTGCCCAAGATTTTTTTTAAGTAATTACGCATTTTTCAAAGATAATTGACAAAAACAAATTAAAACACACTACTCATGAGCTATTTACTCTAGAAAACTTAGTTATTTAACTAAACCCATCGATTTGAAGACGCCACTTGATAGAAAATTCAGTAATCTTTCGAATAATGGTGAAAAAAACTGCGATAAGTTTGACCATTTTAAAGTTATAGCCAGTTAAGGCAATAATGATCAAAAACATGGAGAGTTCAATAACTACGTAACGGTTGAGATTTGACCATATGCGTAGAACAACTTTTTTCGCCATTTATGGTCCTCTATCGCCCTTTAAAAAGTTTGCACTCGGGAACCTAACACCCTTTATATAATCTCAAATTAAAAATGTCTGTATAAAATCACACACTTGATAAAAGTGAATTCTTTGGCTCACGAAAGTGTTTTTATTTTATTTTTACACAATTAATAAATTTAATTGATTACTGATTAAGCGCATATTAAGCCTTAAATCAGCCTTACAGTAAACCTCAAATTAGCTAAAGGTTGAATAAAATCACCAAAATTAGATGTTTAGGAGCTGAGTAAAGGATTATACCTCTTGTGCACAGCTTTTGTTCAAATGAAGGCTGATTTAAAATAGTTGGAGAAACGTTTGCACAGCATCAAATTGTTACCTGGGTTATTGACATTATTAGTGTAACGCAGGTCATCTTAAACTAACTTGGAGTTTAGAACTTCAGATCTATACTTGTAACAGTCGTCATATACCTTTTAGAAAGCAACGTTGCATAAAGATCTAAAACTTCTGGATCTACTTGAAGACTGATATTAATTGTTATATAGGTACTTTTGGGATATTCAGCGTCGTCCGAACTGTCCTAGACTTTCTTTGATATCTACAGCCGTTACATTGATGACTTTCGCTATGAACTGTAACATCAATGACACCCATTCGGCTGTTTGTCATTATGTCAAATATTTGCCATTTAAGTCCGACATTCATCCAAGGTTGCTATGATTCACGTTGTGTCGGTCATTTGTTGGGCTTGTTTGGCCAAATATTTGTCATGTCTAATGGGACCTTTAGAATTGTAGATACGAATCATTCCAAGAGTCGTTTGGGATATTGTCATATCCGTTATACAGCGTAACGTTGACTATGGTGGCTGGAGGTGTTGCAGAAATGCCGTGAATACAATGTACTCACGGCGGGCAAATTTGAAGACTGATCGATTTTACTATATTATCGGTCATTTTTGTATCAATCTTTATATTTCCTCTCCATGGATATTCGATCTTACCGCGACGGGAGGGCTCAACTCAATAGCACAATAGGTGCCAGTTTCTTCACCTCCGCTTGGACCTCAAGCTAGCGGTAAATCTGAAGTTGAGCGTAGGTGAAGAAATAGGTCGTAAGTGCTGTATTGGGAACCAAAGGAGTATCCGCTGTGAGCATATCACTATTTTCTAAGTCTCTAAGCTTGCATAGGCCCAAAAATGTAACGCAAGAGTGGGTATGGGAGGTCTCTGCGTTACACTCACACTCACACTCATTATTACCCAACTAACAATCACCCGTTTAACAAGCACCTTTATGACGAATCATTTCAGCATAATGCTGCATAGCATTTGGATGAATGTCAGACACAACCTTTTTTCGGGTTTTGTTCACACAAATTTGGAGAAAACATAAAGCATAGTGTTGTGTACCAACTAAAACTTTTCGATCTCGACGAGAATTTATGATTGACACTAATGCTATGAACAACCAGGGATGGCTTGCTGCTCAGTGTGAGTGCAAGTGTGCGCGATTTTTATATGGAAATAAGCTGCACTGTGCACATTTTCAGTGCAGAAATAAATTTACCTAAAGAAAGATTCGAACTCGAGATCCGTCGATTGCTAGCCGCATGCCTTCCTATCTGTGCCATCCTAGAGATGATGAATCGAAGCACTCAAATCAAAACACAAACTTCCCGTGGTTTAATAATGATCACACTTCGACTTTTATTCAGCAGTGGTGAATTAGCACAGAACATTATGGTTAACAACTGAACAACACATTAATTCAGCTGCTGTTCAGTAAAAAAACACGTGTTTTTCATCTTGTACACTGAGCCCAAGTATGATGAAACGAAAGCGCTTATTCGACTTGTGAAAAACGAATTATACAGATACATGTGCTGATTTATACACAAACTCAGCAACAAACAAAAAAGATCTTGTTTAACTATTTTGTACGATCTTATTTAACTATTTTGTAAAGGAATTACTGCAAGTCGTACAGAAATCTCATTAAATTCTTTAAAAGTATTTTAAATTATCATTTTTTATACCGATAGGAATGGTTGAACATTGGCTACTTTTTCAATTAAAATAGCATTTGTACAGTAATGTGTACAGCATAATTTTAGTTCAGCTATCATTACGATTATAACGCAACAATTCAGCATGCATGCTTGTTTGTGGCTTGCGATTGTTAGTTGGGAAAGTTCCTATGTGTACAATACTGGTAGAACCTAGGGTAGAACTGACAATTCCACATTCCGAATGCGATTCCCATTGTTTTACTTATGTTATCAAAGATTTTTCGTGTTCTTTCGCGTTCAGTACTCCATGGAATCTGCTTCCGCGAAGAGCAACAGCGAGTAAAGCATCAGCAGCGCTACTGTCAGTAGCGGGTTTTTTTTCTCTAACGTTACTGAGTCAAATTGTTATTCGGGACTGCTACTCATCTTTATTTTAGAAGAACATTTCCATTTATGAATATTTCGATCACAGACAGAATGGCCAGGCCCGGATTTAAGGGGGGCAGTGGGGGCAAGTGCCCCGGGCCCCCCGATTGAGGGGGCCCCCCAAGAATCTCCAAGCACTATATATATTTTGTTCAACGAACTTATATAACATGCAGTTGTCCTAGAGTAGTTGAAATTGGATTACCAAAAGTATCGAGATTATTTCATAATCTGAAATTTGACTTGAGAATACATCAAAACCCTAAACTTCATGGTTTTTGGTGCTCTGGCACTATTTTTAAAATGGACTTACAGTTTTTGTGGGATATTTTTTTTCGATATGAGCTGCCATTCTAAAACCATATAACTGTTTTGTCAATGTATTCATAAATGCAAAACAATTTTGTCCATTCAATTGAAATTAAAAAAAAATCAACCAAACGATTCATTTGTTTCCCCAGAGAGGTATACAATATTCATCAATGGGATAAAAAGATGTTTCTAGTTAATTTTGATGTGCACCTCTCGGAAGTTTTTATTGAGTTCTGTAAAACAAATAAATATGTTTCTTAACAAAACCAGAGATTACAATTTTCAGAGTAAATTAAACGATATTTGTGCATCAATAGAAATGTCATTTCGTTGATAGTTTTACAATTCAATCACTTATTTGACAATGATTGTGCATGCTTCTGTTGATTATACGGTTATACAGTAATGTTCCGATTTTATCACGGCCTCCACGCGTCAGTCTTTTATTTTTCATTTATTTGCTGTTACGTTTGATAACAAGAGTTTTTCCTCTTCTTTAAGATAAATGTTGAGGGCGCGTTTTGCAACGTTAAAAATATTAAATATGCACATAGATTTTGTAGAATCTTTAAAAGCTTTATTGAAAAGGGGCGTGATAAAATCGGAACAATACTGTATTCTGAAAACACCTGCTCAATACCCATCTGCCTCAGTTCGTTGAGGACAGATATTTTAAATTGGAAAGATATGATAGTTATTTCAGGAGATGATTAGAAAATTCGGATCAATTTTGGTAACCTAGCTTCCAAAAACATCCCGGAGCAGTGGTTTTACATATCTATATTTTGGGTTTCACCGACGTTTTCGAGAATTTATTGCTACAGTTGGCCCCTAAAAACCTAACTTTTTTCAGTTTAAGTCTTAAAGTATTCGTAAAATATTGCAATCCTAAATCAGTAAAAAATTAAAAAAATACGAATTACACAACATTGACAAAAAATTGATATATGGTTTACAAATTTAAAATCTTGCTTTTAAGGGCCTACTCATTAAAGTTTGCCCCGGGCCCCCCGAAGCCTAAATCCGGCACTGAGAATGGCTAAATTTAGTACACAAAAATAGCACCACTGATCTATTTTCATGAATCGTCAGCAATCTTTTCTGAGATATCAATTTAATATAGATTTTTTTCCAAGCGTTGTACACATTAAAATGAATTCCCAAAACATGAATAAAATATCGGGCAAAGGAAGTTTAAACTGTAAGGGAATTAAAAAAACATTAAACAAAAATAATAGGGAGATTCACTTAACAGCGTAAACTGATTGAACTGATTAAACGTCGCTATCACCAAGGCAATCTTTGATTATGTCATTCGCAAAATCATGAAACATTTCATATAAGCAGAAAATCATGGCTTACGCAGCAATTTAACCTGTTTAGTGAATACCCTTAATAAGTTTTAAATGATTTAAAAAAAATCATATTCACATGTTCTTTCCAGGCAACAACATATGTTCAACATTGAAACAGGAAAAATTTCAGACAAAGAAAACCTTCCACTTGCAGTGGGTATACTGGTATGTATGTACCACGATAGAGTCGTAACGTGACCGCTGCAAATAAGCGGGAAGTGGAGACATGGTTGGGGGGTAGAATAAAGTAATAATTATGCTGCTAATTTCAATTTCTATTCACGATTTTACACACACACACACCATACTCCACTGACTTGGTCGGTCCGGAACATGGTACGGGGCGGTCGGAACAAATTTATTACGCTCGCGTTATTGCCTGCAGTTTCCGGTTTCACTTGCGAATTATTTATTTTTCCCATTTGGCTGAGGGGATACACTCCCCGTTTGTCCCACCTCGTTCGGTTTGGAGAGGAACTTACAGGGTATGCTTGTGTTTGTTCGTAACCTCTCTTTGTAAATCTATTTCTATCACATGATAGAAGAATCCCTTTGCTTGCTCCCATGAGCTAACAGATGGCAGCAACACTACTGGAGCGAACCGCATGGGCAGCTTTACGTAAATAATAATGAACAAACATTCCAGGTTCCATTGCTTGTTATTGTTTCAGATCCTAGATCCCGGTGGTGTGCGGTGCGCGCGAGCAGAATATGCGTCACCACCATGTTTGTAAAACGTGCTGTTGGTGGTGGTAAGCCGCACACACCAGCAGGTGAAATCCCAACAGGTAGGGAACACCTCCTCCGGGTGGCAAGCGCTCTTTCGCTGTTACATCAGGATGTTTGCTGTGGAGCAAACTAGATCTGAAGTTCTGCGGGTCAAGCATAATTTGAAATGCACATGCCCACATGTGCTCGCACGGTGCGTTATGCCCCTCTTTCCCCTACCAGAAATGTTGTGCATCAACAAAACTTATCACACTCCAGGATGCTCTGCTCAGCAGAAGGCAAGGTAGCTGCTGCGGTGATTCTGTTTAGCCCTTAGGGACGAAGTAGGCACTGCCGCATCAAACATAGGTACACATGCTGCGGTTACTGCGATGGGAATGTGAGACCAACCGCTGTCATCAGGGATAAGCTATCCAAACGTGACGTGGATGTAATGCGCGTTTGCATTATTCGCGTTTCACTTTGGTGCCGGACGAATGAAGAAAAACCAATACAGGATTTCGAATGCGGGTTAGGTTTAGGCAGGAAAATGATTGAGGCTGTTTTTCATGCGGAAAATTGAAAAGAATAATGTTTTGACGTTAATGTCGTCTGGTTTGTTTAGTAAAACCTTAGACACTAAGGTGATTGAAAAAAACAATGTTTTTGCTCCACACCGATTATTCGATTCATTACCAGATTCTATGCCTCCTCCCAAAATTTGAGCAGAATTGCTGGAAAACTGAGAGTGCACAAAACCCTTCAAAGTTTGTATGGGAATTACTATGGGAAAACGACGTTTTTCATTCAATTGATCGTAGCATTTCCCCAAGGGACCTAGAGTGTTACTTACCCTTTGGTACTCCAAGTCTAGTTTATTAGCTACAACTTTGCCGAAGACCACATTCACAGCGGATGCCATATTAATTATTCGTCGATTTTTATCCAACTGGAGAAACTTTAACAGTGATCGTTCAGCTTCCCAGCAGGCAACATTGCTGCACATGGCACCAAAGATAGCACACAGAAATCATGGCTACTATGTTTCACTGCAAAATGCAGTGATGCCCTCCGAATTGTTTCGGTTCTGGATGGAAATCGATAACTAATTAATGGGGGCGTCCGATTTGAATGTGGTCCTCGGTAAAATTTTTAACTGATAGAGTAGCCTAGGAGAACCAAGGGTCAACTAACACTCTAGTAGGTCACTTGAGGAAATCCTACGATTAATTGAATGAAAAACGTCGTTTTCCCATAGTAATTCCCATACAAACTTTGAAGGGCTTGTGCACTCTCAATTTTCAACCAATTTAGCTCAAGTTTTGGGAGAAGGCTTAGAATCTGATTACGAATCAAATAAGCGGTGTGGAGCAAAAACGATTTTTTGAACCACGCTAATAGATACCCATTAGAAACAATTAATTGGTCTTGACCAAGATGTTTATAAGGAAGGTGTTAGCGTATGAGCAGTAAGTGGATGCGGGGAGTGCGGCACACTGCGGGGGGATGGAGGTGACAGCCGGCCAGTTTATTTATGCTGCAGAACGCTACAGAAGCGTTACTGCGCCGCATCGGCAACAACATTCTCAACACGGATAACCAATGTTGACATATTTCCATGGCACTCATAAAATGAGTAATATTCCCCCAAGTTTTAAAATTTGCTCGTGCCCCCGCATTTTTGTTAATTATGAATACAATGGTGATTTCTTAACCAAAAGAAATTGCTTTGCCGAAAATATTGCAAAATATTTGCTTGAGTGGGTGTACGAGCTAATTTGCAATCCGTGTAAGTAGGAAACACTCGATGAGTGTCATGGAGTTTGTCCGTTTTTAGTGCTGAGAAAGTTAAGCGTGCATGGTTTCTGTGGGCTTGCTACGTTGCTAGGGCTGAAAGTTTTTATTTGTCATCTCACTAGTGAAAAAAAATTGAATACAAACTTGCCAGCTGTCGTTAGGTTTTCCAATATGGCGGATGGTGGAATCTGACATATTGGATTACCTTCCTTTTACTTACCTTGGTCTTGACTATCTCAAAACAAAATTTGGAGTAGCTCGTACAAGGGTTATTAAGTTATACACTCGATTCTTTTTTGCACGGGTCTTTTTTGACCATATCTCAGACAAATGTTAAAGCAATTCACATGAAAATTTGTATACAGGGAGGCACGCTCACTACCTGTGTAAGAAAAACCAAGTCAATAGGTTCACAATTGACTGAGTTACGGCAGAAAAACGTAGTACAACTAAGTACTGTAGGAGCTAAAGATATCAAGGACTAAACTTCAGGACAGTTTGGAGGGCTCTGAATGTCCAAACGTATTGAACGTATAGAACAAAAAGTGTGATACAGTAATTTCATTTTAATTTTGCAGCAGTTGGTGGGGCAATAAGAGCGCAAGCCGCAAGTCAATCCAAAGCTGAAGATCAAGGAGGGGTAATGGTCGTAGTAGTCCGTGCGTCCGTCCGTACCACATGAACACCATTGGAAGAGTAATGGTATAGGTTGGGAAGGGGGAATTGGACTAGACTTGAGACACAATAACACAAATAATACCGCGAAATTTAACCTTCACGTTTCCGATCCCCGACAACTCATTTTGAAAATGCTGGCATTTCGTCGATTTTCATTCGATTTTTCTGAAGTCGCCCTCAATCGATCATAAATTGGTGCTAGTTTATTCTACTCAAGTGGCCATTCTGGACTGCACTTGTGTCGTTGTTGTGCTCGAATACTGGCACTCTCGCGCTTGGTAATTATTTTGAGAGAGAAAGCTGTAGGAAAAAAAAAATGTTATGACGTTTTTTTTTTCGAGCAGTTTGAGTTTGCCTGCGCCTGTGATGTTCGTGTGAAAAATGTCAAATGTTGACCCAGTAACCTTTTTTTTCAGTACTTTTCGCATCCGTGCTCCAGGCATTCCTCCAGGAATTCGTTCTTCTTCTTTATGGCTCTACGTCCGCACTGGGACTTGGCCTGCCTCGCTTCAACTTAGTGTTCTTTGAACACTTCCACAGTTATTAATTAAAGGGCTTTCTTTGCCTGCCATTGCATGAAATTTTATTTTATGAGGCAAGTACAATGATACACTATGCCCAGGGAGTCCAGAAAATTTTCCCGACCGGAACGGGAATCGAACCCGTCTTCTCCGGATTGGCCACCCATAGCCTTAACCACTAGGCTAATTGGAGACCCCTTGAAGGAACCCTGGATGAAATCCTCGAGAAATCTCTGGAGAATTATTTGTGGAATTCCTTGAGGAACCATTGGGGAAATTCCTGGAGGAATTCCTTGAAGAACCAATGCAATGGAGGTTCCTGAAGAAAGCATTGAAGGAGGAATTTTTGGAGGAACCCCTGGTGGATGTTCCTAGAAGAATCAATGCAGGTTGCTGGAGAAATTCTTGAGGAATTCCAGGAGGAATTTCTGGAGGAATTCCTTGAAGAACCAAAGGATGTTCATGGAGAAATCTCTGGAGGAGCTCCTGGAGATATCTCTGGAAGAATTCCTGGTGGATGTTCCTGGAGGAATCTCTGGAAGAATCCCAGGAGGAATTTTTGGAAGAGTCTCTAGAGAATTTCCTGAAGGAATCTCTGGAGGTATTCCTGGAAGAATCTCTGAAGGAATTCCTGAAGAAATTCCTGGAAGAATTCCTGGAGGAATCCATAGAGGAATCCCTGAAGGAATTCAATGAATAACCAATGTAGGTCCCACCTGGAGGAACCCCAGAGGAACCCTTGGACGAATTCCCGGAAAAAATCTCTGGAGAAATTCCTGGTGGATACTCCTAAAGGAATCTCTGGAAGAATCATAGGATGAACTTTTGGAAAAAAATCTGGAGGACTGCCTGCAGGAATTCTTGCTGAAGTTCCCTGAGGGACCAACGAAGGTTCCTGGAGAAATCTTTGGAGAAATCCCCAAGGAATTCCAGGATGAATTCCTTGAAGAAACAATGGAGGTTCCTAGAGAAATCTCTTGAGGAACCTCTGGAGGAATTTTGGTAGATATTCCTGGAGGAATCTCTGGAAGAATCCCAGGAGGAATATTCGGAAGTATCTCTGGAGGATTTCCTGAAGGAATATCCTGAAATCCCTGAAGGAATTCTTTGAGGAATCAATGGAAGTTCCCGAAGCTATCTCTGGAGGAACTCCTGGAGAAATCCCAGAGGAATTTAAGGATGAATTCCTTGAAGAGCCAATGGAAGTTCCTGGAAAAATCTCTGGAAAAACTCTTGGGGGAATCTTTGCGGAATTCTTGGAGAAATCTCTGGAGAAATTCCTCGTGGATGTTTCTGGAGAATCTCTGGAAGAATATCTGGAGAATTTTTTTGTGTGAATCTCTGGAGGATTTTCTGAAGGAATCTCTGAAGGTATTGCTGGAGGAATCTCTGGAGGTATTCCTGGAGGAATCTCTGTAGGAACTCTTGGAGGAATCCCTAAGGAATTCCAAGATAAATTCCTTGATGAACCAATAAAGGTTCCTGGAGAAATCTCTGAAGCCACTCCTGGAGGAATTCCTGAGAAATCCCTGCAGGAATCCCTGGAAGAATTCCTGGAGAAATCTCTGGAGGAATTCCTGATGGATGTTCCGGGAGGAATCACTGGAAGAATCCCAGGAGGAATTTCAGGAAGAATCTCTAAAGGGTTTCTTGAAGGAATCTCTGGAGGTATTCCTGGAGGAATCTGGAGAAATTCGTGGAGGAATCCCTGAGGAGCCCATGGAGGAATTCCTGGAGAAATTTCGGGAGCAATTCCTGGTGGATGTTCCAAAAGGAATCTCTGGAAAAATCACAGGATCAACTTTTGGAAGAATCTCTGGAGGACTTCCTGCAGGAATCCCTGCTGAAATTCTTTGAGATACCAACGAAGGTTCCTGGATAAATCTCTGGGGGAATCCCTGAGGAATTCCTGAAAGAATCCCTGAGGAATTCCTGGAGGAATCCTTGGAGAAATTCCTGGAGATATCTCTGGAGGAATTTCAGTGGATGTTCCTGGAGGAATCTCTGGAAGAATCCCAGGAGGAATTTTCGGAAGAATCTCTGGAGAATTTGCTGAAGGAATCGCCTGAAATTCCTGCAATAATTCCTGGAGGAATTCTTTGAAGAACCAATGAAGGTTCCTGGAGAAATTTCTGGAGGAACTCCTGGGAGAATCTCTGCGGAAATCTCTGGAGAGATCGCTGGAGGAATTCTTGGAGAAATCTCTGGAAGAATTCCTGGTGGATGTTCCTGGAGGAATCTCAGGAGGAATTTTTGGAGGATTTCTTGAAGGAATCTCTGGAGGTATTCCTGGAGGAATCTCTGGAAGAATTCCTGAAGAAATTCCTGGAGGAATTCCTTGAACAACCAATGGAAGTTCCTGGAGGAATCTCTGAAGGAACTCCTGGAGGAATCTCTGAGGAATTCCAGGATAATTTCGTTTGCATTGTTCGCGTTTCACTTTGGTGGCGAACGAATGAAGAAAAACCAATAGGTACAGGATTTCGAATGCGGGTTAGGTATACAGGCAGAATAATGATTGAGGCTGATTGTTTTTGATGCGGAAAATTGAAATGAGTAATGTTTTGACGGTAATGTCGTCTGGTTTTTCATACATCTGGTTTTTTCTATTTTCTAATCTTTTTACTTTCCGTTTTTCTGTTTTTTATTCGTTTTTCCGCTTCTGACTCCATGGTTTTAGGCCTTATTTGTGTCTTCTACCTTATGATATATTTGTCGCGCTTAGTACAATACGGGCATCTCAACAATGATCGATTTCTTTTTATCGATTATCACTTTGGTCAATAACTTGGCCGGCAAATCATTTCCAATTATTTTTATTGTTCTATATGCCAGCCCAAGCCGTGCTGCACCGAAAAACATCAAGATATCATCCGAACACTGATCATATTTTTCGGAAAAATTCAAAGAGAAAATCGTTGAAGAGAAATCGATCATTGTTCTTCTTCTTTATGGCTCTACGTTCGCACTGGGACTTGGCCTGCCTCGCTTCAACTTAGTGTTCTTTGCGCACTTCCACAGTTATTAATTGAAGGGCTTTCTTTGCCTGCCATTGCATGAATTTGGGTATTGTGAGGCAAGCACAATGATACTCTATGCCCAGGGAGTTGAGTAAATTTTCCCGACCGGAACGGGAATCGAACCCGCCGTCTCCGAATTGGCGATCCATAGCCTTAACCACTAGGCTAACTGGAGACCCCAGGTGCATAGAGGTAATAGAAGAAGGCTCCGTTTACTTTGGCGATCACGATGCCCTCCTTATTAGTAGACATCCAACTTCTGGACGTAGTATCCCAAGTAACAATTTCAATTCCTTTTAGATTTGATTATTTTTATGGAAGCTTTATCACAGCATGACCAATTCATGGAACATTTGTAGTTGTTTTTATCAAGAGAAAACAATCTTCGTTCGTTTGCGGTTTTTAAGTTGTCTTCAAGTTAATTTTGAAATTCGCGCATAAAACAACTGAATTTACAAGAGCATTAAATCTTATAATAAGTTTTAAGGCGTATTTGAAGTTATTTTCAACACATAACATCAACATATTTTATTAAAAGTTTATTCAAGTGCATTTCATCTGACTAATCTTCCTTTAAAAACTTCTTGAAGCCTTCTATTCTTGAGGTAGAGCCATTACTCTGGAACAAGAACTATGCGAAATAATAATAAGACAACGAACTATTTTTCAATCCATATAATGAATGTAACAAATTGGTTGAAAAACCGCGTTTCCATGCAAATATAAACACATAAACATGTTTGCTCACTGATAATTTAGCCATTCTTGTGCTAAAAAGTAATCTTGTCAACGAAATAATGATTTTACGGCCAATCAAAAATGCGAGTAGTTGGCTGCTGTCGTCCTGCCTTCAACCAGTTCCTCACACAGGCCATAGCTGTGCGAATCGAAAATGAAATGGGTACTTACTGTGACTCTGCTCAAGCTGATGCCAAATAGCGTAATTTTAGTAAGTTGCACTTCATTATTAATTGCAAAAATACAGGGAAACAATATAGAATTGGCAAATATTGACGCGAAACACCGCGAAATGTACAGAGACAACTTTCTAGCATCGAAAACGTAAACAAACAATTGTCAAAGGCTGTTACTCTTGAATAAAACGAAAAAGTTTCATTTAAGACGAACAAATCTGCCTTAAGATCATAACTAGTCAAAACAATCTTCAATAAAGGCTGTAGCTTTCATGCAAGGTGACTTGGTTCCATCATTGTTTTGAGGGGCTTTGGATTAAAAGTAATAACAATTGATGGCGGCTGCATGAGTTTTGTTCGCATGGAACGGCAGCCATGTTTAGATAGAATTGAAAAAGTGGCGTAGCCTTTTGTTTTTAAAGGAAATTTATATCTTCGTATATTGATGATTGATATTATTTTTGGAGCGCTTTGTTATTTTCGTATGTTTTGGGCGGCATATCAACGAAAAAGTGGGTATGGCACGGACAATTTTGATTCCCTGTCATCAATGATCTGTCAGGCAATTTTAATGCTTTAGTCATTTCAATTTGATTAAAATTAATTCGCAGTTCAATTAACATTTCATCCATGAAACAAAACTTGTTTGCATATGCATAATGCTTAGGTAAAAGATTTCATTTATTATGCACTATTGACACTTTTGAGAAGGACAGCTAAAAGATCAACATGCCTCAAGCAATTCTTGTTAAAGTTTCATGAAGTTCTTATAATCAATCATCAGTGCAAGTACATAAATACAACTAGTTTCAAAGCAGTCTTCAAAAGCAGCTTTGAAGATATCCTGAAGAGTGGGCCAGATTAGTCTTATGGATGTTTTATGCCTAATTTATCTCAGATTTGCAGAACAAAGAGCTTTATTGCTAAGTTTTATTATTCTATCTTAGAAATTACTTCAGGATTGTCACAAAAATATAATTGTTACTTGGGATGTACCCTTCGTCCATATCGCCGTCTCTTTTCCGATTCTATCCGCTACCAATTGTCGTTACCGGTGAGTACTCGGTATGCGTCGGCTATGATGGCGATATCCGCCCCCCCCCCTCCTGCCTGACAAAGCAGTTTTTGGACTGTGTCACAGTGGTTCAGGTTCAGCTGGGCTACACTGTGACATGTCAGCTACGGCTCTTCTGAAGGCCGGGCACCTTGGACCTCCCGTCGGGAGCTTTTGATCACGGATTTCATGAATTTAATCAAACACGTGCGTGGACTCGTAAGCCTTCTGCGCTGCATCGCCTACACAGCTTGCTCCTGTCAGGATCTCTGCAATCCCATGACATGTGTCCTGGTTCCAGACATCTGAAGCAAACCTGAACCCTGGCGGGCCCTTCCGTAGTCCAACGGCTGCGGTAGCCACCTACACCTCACACGGTTGCCATGGAGATCTCTTACGCTTCGGTGATCTCGCCTAGGTTCTAAAATTACAGAGTCGACTCCGCTGTATGAGCCCTCACCTCGGCTCCTTGGCAAAGACCTCTTTTCCCAGACTTTTGTAGACGGCGCCCTCGCGTTCCTTGTCGCGCTTCAGCTCGAGGATCATTTCACCTGTACGAGTACGTCTATTACTGCGCGCGTTGGGTCCCAGATCCACGAGCTCAGTGTCGCTCCGCATCGTCTTCAAGAGGTCCGAGTGCTTAGACTGTTCGGTCTTGATGACGAGCGCGTCGCCCTTCTCGCGCTTGGCATCCTGATTTCGTTCGGTTTCTGCTCCTTTTTCTCACGCTCTAGTTTGGTCCAGGGGATGGCCTCCCCCTGACCCGCCCTAACTTGCGATTGCTGAGGACCAATCAGTGATCGCAACACTCCGTTCCCTTTGATCCGGAACGTGCCGGCCTGAAAAGGCCCACCCTTCCTATTTTTCCGGAACGCCTGGCTGGGGTCCTACTTGCTGGTTTTACTACCGACCTTCGGGGCTAACAGCCATCTAGCCTTGCGGGTGCTGTCTGGTAGTTCCTCGCCTGACGGCTGCCTCACACGCTTTTGCGATTGCTTTTCGTAAGCCATAGCATCCACCACACTCTTGGAGCTACCTGCGAAAGTGAGAGACTCTGGGTCTGGGTATACATCGAAAGCTTTGTCTTCGCGGGTTTTGCCGCTGATGTAGTTGCCACGAGTTTCTCATGGTCATGCTTGGCTACCACTAGGAGCAAGACACTGTGCAGGAGTGTGCATTTTTCTTTTCAGAGTTGCTCAGAATTTCTCAGGATTTCTTCCGTTTTGCTGAGGTGTTGCCTGATACTATCGCAAAACCAAAACAATATTGTTCGATAACGTGCCTGTCGGTCGGGATGTTTTAGGGATGTTTTTCAACAAATTTCGTAGATCATTGGTAATTAGAGTAACTCTTGATTTTTTCAGAGCTACTCTCGCTTGCACAGTGTCCTGCCCCTAGGGCTGCCGTTATTGACTTTCAATTTCTCACCAGGGCCTGCCGGAGGTCCTTGCTGATGTTCGAGATCGCAAAGTCAATGATGGAGTCAAGCTACATCGTATCCACCTCGCACAGAGCCGATCTCGGTTCTTGTTGATGGCCCTTATCAACCACGCTCCGTCCACTACCTCACCCAACAAACTAGCCGCGGAGATCAGATTGCCAACGTTAGCATTACGTGCGCAACTCCCATCAACACCTTCCGCTCTGCTTAATGGAGACCTAGCCAACCCGGAAGAGGATGGGAACTGAAACTGCAGTTTTTAGTTTAATCATTAACCCTAGTCGTGCAATGGGGTCATTATAACCTTGACAAGCACGATGAGCGTGCACGTCGGTGGGGTGAACGTCAGTCAATGCGCGAAGGAGGTTAAATAACTTGTTCAAAACAATAGAGATCCGGATCGTAGCAGGCCGTGCGCGCGAATGGCCGCGTTGTTTGGAATACGGCCGGGCGAGTAGTACTATGACTTCCGCAAGTTTCCTCGACAAGTTTTTGCAAATTGTACTTCGGTGTTTAACGCATTTTTCTTACCTGACGAATTAGCGGATCAAGTAGTGTTGAGTAGGATAATTTGCGATTGTTGTGAAAGTTTGTCTTATTTCCATCTGGGTGCTGGAATTCGTCTTAATTTCCGCGTAAGTTTCGTGTATTTTTTGTTGATATTGCAGCTCTAATGTCCGAGAGACGCAAATGGAAGTCTATACTTTCGTCTTGAGAGTACTGGAATTCGTATAGTTGGGTGAGGTCTAAACATTGATTAAACGTATCCTTTGGACTCAACCCTCAAAAAGAAACCATAAATAAAAGTCCGTTTCGGGACCCTGGGGTCCATTGGACCCCAACATATATTTTCGTGTATCTCGTGATCCTTACATTTTAAAAGGGTGATGTTTTCAGCAAATATGTTAGGTAAGTCAAAGCCTATCTAGTAATGAACAATTTAGTTCGGGAAATTCCCGATAGGTGGCACAAGAGAGCATTCCAAAATGCCATTAATCAATAGCATGAAATGTACCTAAAAAGCGTACAAGTTGCACAAAACTATAATATAAATCTCTCTTCCGTAGATGGGTAGTTATTGCATGTCCGGCAGCTCAAAAGGGTTCGTTCAAATATTACGTAACGCTAGGGGAGCAAGGAAGTCCAGCGCTGTATTTCGCTTTATACAAAACATCAAAATTTACCATACAAAAGTGGTTACGTGAAGTAGGGAGGAAATCTAAAATTGTCAAATTTTGCGTCACGTATTTTATTTGAATGAACCCAAAGAGAAAACACAGACAAACAGACATAAGATTGATGAAACTAACATCCCATAATCCCGCAAGATCCTGATTACTTATAGAGTTGGTGTCTTCGGCAAAGATGTTTCGTTGGTAAAGGACTAACAAATGATGTATGATTGTTTTGATATTCCACCACCAGGCGGCGCTAGTGAGCATACAAATTTTATATCTTATACATCGCAGGATAATGTTCTTGATGTATTGAACACTTTTGATGAAGACACAAACGTTCTATACATTCAGATAATCAAGATATTCAAGTTAAATACAACTTCTAATCCGCAATTTGAAAACAGCCTAGCGCCATCTACTGGGTTAATTTTGATTTTATGTATACCCTTGGTCTATTGAATAATTTTGTCGAAGACAGCATTATCCTAGGAAGTCATGATCAAAAGATACAATCATTCGTGCCGTGGGGTCCAATGGACCCCAGGGGTACAAAATCGCCCGGTTCATCTTTGTCATTGAAAATAATCCATAGTACGCCATGAAACTATTAGTATTTTGCACAAATAACTCACCGCGGTGTAGTTTGAAGGTACACTGAAGTTTTTTTTACGCGGTTTTTTTTTACGCGGTTTTTTTTACGCGGTTTTTTTACGCGGTTTTTTTACGCGGTCCGTCCTAAAAAAAACCGCGTTATTTCAAGACCCGTCGTAAAAAAAACCCCGTTATTTCAAAAACCGTCGTAAAAAAAAATCCGCGTTTTTTCAAAAATACGCGTAAAATAGTCAGCACCACATCTAACGTGACTTGACTTTTTTTACGACGTTTTTTGAAATAACGCGGTTTTTTTTTACGACGGGTCTTGAAATAACGCGGTTTTTTTTACGACGGGTCTTGAAATAACGCGGTTTTTTTTACGCGGTTTTTTTTTTACGCGGGACCATTACCGTCGTAAAAAAATACTTCAGTGTACTGTAAAAATGGGACCAATATGTCAATCCAAACTTTTTTGCCACCACTTCAAAGTGGCTCTGGGGTCCAATGGACCCCAGGTATCCATTAGAGGGTTAACCAAGGACTTAACCCTTCCACTAACAACACTCAAATTCCCGTGACACCTAAGCCTGATAGAACTTTCTTAGGTATCCAACTTATCTTCCTTTCCTATCCCTCAGCTGACGTAAAGACGTGGCCATGACAACTTTCGACCGTTGGAAGATTGCGTCAATCTTGTCTTAGAGTCAGTGATTAGCCCAAAATCATGTTGTTTTGGTAACTGAAGGCAACGAAATAATTCTCATAACAGCGGCTTTGAACAGCACAACCTACGATTTGCTTAATGCTGATGCTCATGCTCAAAACAAGAGAGATCTATTGCAATATATCGTGCACGTGACCTAAGCAAATTAATTATTGTTGGAAAAAGCTGTCTCAAGATTATTTTTCTCCAATTACAGTAATACTATACTTGTGTGGCATGTTGTATAATTCGTCTATAGTCCAGTCTGGACTTGATTTCCACTAGATAGCACACTTAATTGAAATCTCGACATCGAACCACTGACTACTGCATGCTGTGCGCCGACTATATTTTGCTCGGCGGCGGCGGCGGCGGCGGCGTGAATCGGCGTGACCAAAATTTGACCATAATTTTTACATTGTCACTGCGTGATTAGACCTATTGCGACATTTTTTTTACTTATTCCTATATTTGGAAGGATCGAACGCCACATTCCAAGAAACGGAACTATTTGAATAACAAAGCAAAAGTTTGCTCAAGAGTTATTTTTGTTCCACTACTGTACAGCTAAAATGTTTGTTGGGATGGGCATTAATGAGCCGAAATGATTTGTACATTGTAGTTTTTACGTTGTTACATTTTTCAAATTTTTACTGCCTTAATACTATATTAGTTTGGGAAGCCGAAATACTCGCGGCTGTTTCGAGGTTAGGGATAACAAATGGTTATAATTGGAAAGGAATATTAAGACATTACCGGTATCCTTAGTGTAATGACCCGAGCAGAGGAAAATATCAAAATAATAACAACGGAATCACAAAACCTGTTTTTATATCTCGGTTTGTTATTATTAACTTATTAAGTCATCACCGTTCCATAACATGTTCTGTTGGGCAATCTTATTTTGTTATGATCGTGCTCTTGGTATATTTTCTTTAAATTACATTTCAATAACTTGTTTTGTTGTAGCACAAGTTCAGTTATTATTGTGTCATTGAGACTAGTACAAATATTTGATCATTAATATTACAACATAACTAGCTTTGCAATCAAAACTACACCATTCGAGATTTTCGTTGTTCACAGCATTCCGTGAGGAACTGTAAGAGAAAATATTATTTTGTCATCAGTTCATCTTCTTACTGACATTACGTTACAGAGCCAACTTATCAGCCTTTTGTTTTATAAGCACTTTGAAAAGTATACCTGTTTTTTTTTGTCCCAGTTTCAGTTAGGTATGAATACGAAAATAGAGAGTGTAATAGAGTGTTAGCCATTTTATGAAACATTCTGGATCAACTGGTGGAATTCAACGACGAACAACACATTTTCGACAAAAATGTAAAAAAAATAAGTCATCAAGAACTCCATTGATTATTTTTAGACATTTTATTTTTATTGATTTCACTGCATCGAGCCCACTTAGATTAACTAGGATAAATGTGTCAATCAATGAGATAATAATGTAAATTAATCTTATAAACAATAAACCACCTAATAAAGGGTTTCAAAACGACGGTAGTTTTTCATCGTAAGCTGTTTGGAAAATAAACGAGAACTATTGTTTCTCTCTGTTTCGATAAGAAATCGCTTGCGACAAAAAAAGCGTCCCAATTATGAATGAAACATTTAACAATAGATCCTATTGTTGCGTATCCCATTGATTGCATATGGGACTTTGGAGGAGTTCCTATCCGCAACAGAAAAAAAAGCAAATTTTGTTTTCAGATTGTTATCAATAACGTATTCATATCAAAATTTGTTATTAAAATATTTTCAAAATTCGCTGTTATTAAGTTGTTATTGAAACTAACAAAACATGTTATTAAACATGTCTTCCAGGAACATTTTTTTGTTATAATATTTGTTATTTTGCCGCTTATGACAGACAAGTTTATAACAGGATATGTTATGTAAATAACATGAAAATAACTCTTTCCGCTACTCAGTTATTTTTCCAAAATAACACATTTTATTATGCTGTTGCTATTCTCGTCTGCTCGGGGAATGTTGCATTACTCCATTGTACATGAAGGGCAATGAAACTTTGATTTTGCTACAGTTTTTTGTTTTGTTTTTTCAGAATTTTCAGAAGCTATCAAACTTGATAATATAGTCACACTATTTACACTAAGGAATCCTCGAATGATTTCAGGAAGGAATCTCAGAAGAAATCTCCTCTTCTTGGCGCAACGTCCTCACTGGGACAAAGCCTGCTTCTCAGCTTAGTGTTCTATGAGCACTTCCACAGTTATTAACTGAGAGCTTCCTCTGCCAATGACCATTTTGCATGTGTATATCGTGTGGCAGGCACGAAGATACTCTATGCCCAAGGAAGTCAAGGAAATTTCCTTTACGAAAAGATCCTGGACCGACCGGGAATCGAACCCGTCACCCTCAGCATGGTCATGCTGAATACCCGTGCGTTTACCGCCTCGGCTATATGGGCCCTCTCAGAAGAAATCCTAGGAGCCTAAAAGAAACTCATAAAGAAATCCATAAAGAAAATTCTGGACTAATCACTGCAAGAATTGCTGTATGAAACCCTGCAGAAATTTCTGCAGGAATCTCTGGCGGTTAAAGAATCTCTTCTAGAGATCTCTGTAGAAAATTCTGAAGAAATCCCTGATTGAAGTTTTTCAGAAATTTTCGAAAGAAATCCAGGAAGAATCTTCGAAAGAAATTCCAGGAGAATTTCCTAAATAAATTCAAGCAGAAATCCCAAGGGAATTACAGCAGGAATTTCCAAAGAAATTGCAGGAGGAATCCCCGACGGAATTCTAGCGGGAATTTCCAAAGAATTTCGAAAAGGAATCTCCAAAGGATTTCAAGGAGGAATCAACGAAAAATATTGAGAAGGAATCTCTGAAGGAATTCCAGAAGAAATCCCTGAAAGAATACTAGGAGGAATTTCCGAAAGATTTCCATGAGGAATCCTCGAAGGAATTTCATGAGGAATCCCATAAGGTATTCCAGCAAGAAACTCCGAAGGAATTCTAAGAAGAATCTAAGACGAATCCCCGGAGCAATCCTAAGACAAATCCCCGAAGGGGCGGAATCCCCGGAGGAATTCCGTGAGGGACCTCTGATGGAATTCTAGAAGGATTCTCCGAAGAAATTCGAATAGGAATCACCTTAGGAATTACAAGATGGAATCCCGAAGGAAATCCAGAAGGAATCCCCGACAAAATATCAGGAAAAATCTCCGAAGGAGTTCTACGAAGAATCCTTGAAGGAAGAACCCCTCAAAAGAAACCGCCGAAGGAACTCAAAATAGCAATACCCGACATTACTCTAAAAGGAATCCCCGAAGGAATTCCAAGAAAAATCCCCGACAGAATTCCAGGAGAAATTCCCGAAAGAATTCTAGGATGAATCACCGAAGAAATTCCAGAAAGAAATCGTGCAGGAATTCCAGTAGGAATCTCCGAAGAAATTGAAGAGAAATCACCAAAGGAATTCCAGGAGTAATCCCCGATCAGGAGGAATCCCCGAATGAATTTTAGGAGGTATCCGCGAAAAAGTCTAGAAAGAATTCCCGAAGAAATTACAGGAGAAATCCCTGCAGGAATCCCAGAGGTCACCTCCGAAGGAATTCCGGTAGGAATCTCCGAAGGAAATACAAGCGGATTCCTCAAAAAGGAAATCCCGAAGGAACTATAAGACGAATCCCCATAGGAAGTGGAAGAGGAATCTGCAAAGAAATTTAAGAAGGAATCCTCGATGGAACTCTAGAAAGAATCTTCGAATACCAGGAGAAATTCCCAAAGGAATTCTAGGAGAAATCACCGAAGAAATTCAAGAAGGAAATCCCGAAGGAATTTCAGGAGGAGTCATTCCATGAGGATTTTTTGAAAGAATGAAAAGAAGAATCTCCGAAAGAAATCTAAGAGGAATCACCAAAGGAATTCCAGGAGAAGTCCACGGCGGAATATCAAGAGGAATCCCCGAAAAAATCCCAGTAGGATTTGATGAAGGAAGGAGGAATCCCCAAAGAAATTCCAGATTTATTTTTTGAAGGAATTCGAGAAGAAATCCTCAAAGTATTTCTAGGAGGGAACCGTCGAAAAATATCCAGGAGGAATCCTCTTAGGAATTCCATGAGAAACCCCTGAAATGATTCTAGGAGGAGTTACCGCAGGAACTACGAGAGGAAACCCCGAAAGAATTTTAGGAGAAATCTCCGAAAAAAATCATAAAGGAATTTCCGTAGAAATTTCAGGAGGAATCCCCGACGGAATATCAGGAGGAAGCCCCAAAGAAATTTCAGGAGAAATCCCCGAAGGAACTCTAGAAGGAATCCCCGAAGGAATTGAAGGAGGAATCTTTGAATTAATTTCTGGAGAAATCCCTAAAGGAATTCCAGGAGGAATCCCCAAAGGAAGTCCAGGAGGAATCCCTGAAGGATGTCCAGCAGAAATATCCGATGGGATTCCTGGAAGAGTTCCTGGAGAAATCCCCGGAGAAATGCAAGGAGAAATTCCTGCAAGAATCCCGGGGGAACCCATAAAGGTAAACTGGGAGAAATCTCTAGGGTTTCCAAGCGGACTACTCGAAGGATTTTCAAGAGGAATTCCCATAGAAAGGCCTGGAAAAATCTCCCAAGGAATTCCAGGAGAAATCTCTAAAGAAAATCCATGAGGAATCACTGAAACAAATCCAGGATGAATCTCCGAAGAAATTCTAAGAGGAATTTTCATCGTCGTCGTGATAGACACGAGCCGAGCCGATCATGGGGGTAAACAAATGCTCGTTCACAACAGGAATCATCAAAGTAATTCCAGGAGAAAACCCCGAAGAAATTTCAGGAGAATCCACGTTAAAATATCAGGAGAAAGCTCCGAAAGAATTTCAGGAGGAATCCATGAAGGATGTCTAGGAGGAATACCCGAATAAATTACGAAAAAGAATCCCCAAAGGAATTCCAGGAGACATTCCAGAATGAATTCTGGGGGAATTCAAGGAGGAATCCCCGAAGGAAACTCAAGAGGAGCCCCTAAATGAAGTGCAGGAGAAATCCCTGGAGGAATTCCATGAGGAATCCTGGTGGATTCTTCAAAAGAATTCTAAGAGGAACCACCAAAGGAATTTGACGGAATATTAGAAAGAATCCCCGAAAGAACTTCAGGAGGAATCCTCGAAGGAAGTCAAGGAGGAAACCCCGATTGAAAATCTAGGAAGAATCTCCGGAGGAATTCCAAGAGGAATCCCCGAAAAAGCCAGGAGGAATCCTCGAAGGAAGTCCAGGGGAACCCCTGAAGGAAGTCTAGGAGGAACCCCCGAAGAAATCACAGGAGAAATCCCTGCAGGGATTCCAGGGGAATGCTTGAAGAAATTCCGGTAGGAATATCCACAGGATTTCCAGGCAAAATCCTCGAAGGATTTTCAGCGTATCTTTCCGGGTAGGGGGAAGGATTTGCAGGAGGTATTCACTAAAGAACTCCAGGAGGAAATCCTTGAGGAATTCTTGAAGAAGCTCCATGATCACTCCAGAATATCCATGATCACGACTATCCGTTTGCTGCATCTTTCTCGATTCACTTCAGCAAAGAAGAGTGAATATGAATGGAGTGAGGAGAATATACCGATCCTTGCTCTGAAGGAACTTCTGTAATGATTTCTGAAGGAACTTCTGTAGGAATCCCTATAGAAATTCATCAGGAATCTCTGAAAAAACATCTGCAAGAATCTCTGAAAGTCTTGGAGGAATCTCTGATGAAACTCCTGGAAAGAACTGCTGTAGGAATTCCTATAATGATACTTCAGAAGGAATCCCTGCAGGAACTGCTAATCTAATTTCTAAAGACCTCCTGCGGGAATTCCTGAAGAAACTTCTCACGGGATTCTTGATGGATTTTCAGGTGGCATTTATGAATCCTCCGGAAAGAATATTTGAAGAGACTTCTGGAAGGATACTCGAATGAACTCCCGTTGAAATAGCTTAGGGAACTTCTGAAGGAATTCCTAAAGGCATCCCGAAGTAATTCCAATAGGAATCCCCGAAGGATATTCAGGAGGGATTCTTGAACAAATTCCTGGAAATTCTGATGGATCTCCTGGAGCAATCTCTGAGGTAACTCCTGGACTAGATACTAGAGAAACTCCTGTAGGAACTCTCAGACTATTCTCTGAAGGACCTCCTTTAAGAATACCTGAAGGATCGTTAGGATGAATCTCTGATGTATCTCTAGTAGGCATCCCTGAATTCTCCTGACATATTTTTTGAAGGTACTCCTGTCGAGATCTTCCTGAGAGATCTTCTGAAAAAAAAAATCATTCTGGAGGCATCCCTGAGGATTTTCTGGAGGAATCCCAGGTGGATCTTCAGAATGCAGCACTGAATCGTTCTGGAAGATTCTCTGAATAAACTTCTGGAGAGATGTTAATGTGTGTTCTAGGAATTGAGAAATCAATTATTGTAATTAAACTCTTATGACAGTGATCGTGAGATATTTTAATCTTAAGGACAAACGTCTTTACATCCCGCTTCAACAGTGCATGAGAACTGACGCACAAATCTCAAGAAGCAAGCACCAAACAACAATGTATTTTATTATTCTGTTCTTGCTCACTTGTAATAAGCTTAATATAACAAGTTCAGTTGCGCTGGTTTTGTTTACGAAGAGATTTGTGCCCTCAAAACCGTGAGTAGGTGCCGAAGTCGGCCATTGTGGAGGCCATTTTGGGATTCTAACAAGTCTGTCCTTAACTTTATATCAACTTAATTTTGCTCGTGCACTGATCACCGGCGCGAAAAATGAAAATCTTCGACGTGACAAACAGCGGCGTATGGCGCGCCGCCGATACCTCGGTCGGCGTCGGCGTGGGGCAAAAAGTGTCGGCGGCGGCGGCGTGGCGCGGCGGCGCACAGGTCTACATGGTACACAATGGAGCAGCATGGTCTCGAATATCTCTTCATTAGTACATCGACAGTGAAGAAACAGGAGACGATTGAGTCAGCTGATATCCACATCGCATCCAGTCAATGTAATGTGCACTTCACTTTATCGTTCGTTATAGACTTCTGCGTCGTATGTGCCTAGAGATACAGCGGCAGATCCTAGTATGCCACCACAGCCAGTCAGCCAGACACGCAAAATGTGAACTGCGAAGCATTTTATTCGTGATACGGCGCGGTGGTTCCCCACCTACCTACGGTTACTTGGATGCATGCAAGAAAGGATTCGTATACGGTGCGAAGCCGTGTGCTAGCGATAGTCTCATGAGTACGTTAGGTACTTACTCGTGCACATGTATGGCGAAATTAAATTGGGTTTATTATAGTGCGTGGTATGAGATACCGGTATCTATTTTCACCAAAAATGTGGGTATGTATGTGGTTATTCAACATTGGTGTCATAAATTACAATTCGCTGGAAAAGGGATAGTGTTTGGTTGGTGTAAATTCCTGACAATTTCTAAATTATACTTCGTATCAGACAAGCCATCGTTGTGTAGTACTGTGCACGTAAATGCCTTGTATTGCGCTTTAATGAGGCCGATGGTTTTCCTAGGACAACCCTTGTGCCTCAGAGCTCCTCACTCAAATATGACTATCTAAAAATGTTTTTCTATTCTTCTGCTTTCTTCTAGGGAGCCGCTTTGCCTACGATGGCAACTCCAGTTCCGACTCGGAGGAGGAAATACTCCGCCGGTTGAAGTTGCAGCAGTCCTGCAGTCTGCACAGCAGTGGCCAGCTATCGCGGTACGGAGCCGGTGCTCTGAGCCCGCTTGATCCCGATCTGGCGTCCAGTTTGGGTGGCCTGCAACACATAACCATCGGTTCCCCTTTGGATGAAGGGCAGCTGATCCGGAAGGAGAGCAGCCGCAAGCATCATCACCATCACGGCGGCCATGGCCACCATCATGGTGGCAGCGGTCATCATCACCACCATCACGGCAGCAGTCGGCACGGGTCGTCGAGGGATCCACTGGCGCTGGCCGAACGGGGAAAGATAGGGATGCCGCACTCGAGTAGCGAGTGCAGCTCGAACAGTTCGGTAGAGGCTTCGGTGGAGAGCAATACGGGTTTAGTGGGTGGTGAGAAGAAAGACCGGCGACTGATTTTGCAATCGATGGGTGGTGGAACGAAAAGTAATACTCCAGCGAAGGAGATGTCCGCGGTGGACGGTAAGAAGGACCAAGGGAGCGGTGTTGTCGGTTCGAGTTCGAGCACGAAATACAACCGATTACCACTTCAACAGCAGGATAGTTTGGAAGATGTTCCAGATATCAACAGCAATCAGGATGTAAGTAATTGAAGTGTTCTTAGGCTCATAGCTTTTTCCGTACATCAAAGAGACTTCATTCCTTAATCCCTGTCTTCTTCCAGTGCATCGTAGTCCTCTCGCAGGAACCGCTGTTCGACACGAGCGATCTGAAATCGCTCAAATCCGACACGGGAACGATCGGTCCCGGTCCGGAGAGTCCTACTTCGACCAGCTGTCCGAACGGTACGCTGGAAATATCCCTCCTGTATGACGCACCAATGCGAAAGATGACAGTCCACGTACTGCAGGCGCGGGGCATTCCGTCCCGAACTAGTGCCAGCAGTACGGCGACCAGTACCAACCCCGCTGACCCACCGCCCAATCCCAAGAGCAACCAATCGACTACCCACACCCAGGTCCGACTGTTGATGCTACCGAGCAAGAAGCAGAAGCACAAGACCAAAATCCGATCGGGCGAGAATCCACAGTTCATGGAGAGCTTCCTGCTGCATCGGGTCAACCCGGAGGAAGTGAACTCGATGGGCTTGAGGATTCGGGTGTACGGGTGCGAGCGAATGCGACGGGAGCGGTTGATCGGCGAGTCGATCGTGAGCTTCGCCAACATCGATTTGGAGCTGGAGACGAACCTGTGGCTACCGTTGGAACCGAGAGCGAACGCCGCGGTGAGTATTGGCCAGTTCGTGGGGTTGTGAGATGTTTCAAGACTGAACCTTCGATTGGTCGTTTCAGAACACCGGTTCTACTAGTGATCTGCTGAGTTTGGCGCGATCGGACAGTACGGGTTCAACGACATCCATGCAGCACGGAGGTGTCCCGGAGTTACTTCTGGGACTTGGTTACAATGGTACTACGGGTCGATTAACGGTTGAGGTGAGACTGAAATTCGAATCTCTCGGAAGTTACGAATGTTCAAACGTGTGTATTTTTAACATTTCAGATCGTGAAGGGCAGTCAATTCCGGAATCTGGCGTTGAACAAGGTCCCGGATACGTACGTCAAGTTGTGTCTCGTCAGCAGTATGGGTCAGGAGATGGCACGGGCGAAGACCTCGACGAGACGGGGTCAACCGAATCCGTTGTTCAAGGAGACGTTTATCTTTCAGGTAATTTAACCCTCTGAAACTGTCCTAAAACATCCTGAAACATTCTCTGAAACCCCCCTATTGGGTCTTGGTGGAAAACTTCTGAAACTTCCTTAAATCCCCCCTTAAACCCCTACAAAACTCCCTGGAACGTGAAACCATAGAACCCGCTGAAATCCACAAACCCCTATGAAACCTTTTTTACCCCCTAAGAAACCCTCCTGTAACCCATTGGAATCCTCCGTAGCTCTCATAAAATCCCTTAACCATTAGTGTCCCCTCCATATAGTACCCGAAATGAAAAATGATCGTATAAAATCTCCCACTCGACAAAAACAAACTCTGTCTTCGGCAAAGTTACTGCAATATGGAAAAGATGTTCAAGGTTTCATAACGTTCTGAAATGCAGTCCTTCAAATCTACAGGAGTAATTTTGTTCGTTTTAGCAACAAATTGTGACATTGCATAACCTGCTGCTACGCAGGTCATCCAAACTAACATGGAGTTTAGGGCCTCAGATCTGTATACTCGTAACATGAGTAACATCCGCTATACAGAGTAACGTCGCATAATCAACTATAGTTACTGGACCTTTTGAAAACTAAGGGATACTAATATATACATTCAAGGTCATCCAAATTATCCTGGAGTTTAGCCTTTGACGTCTTCAGCTGTTACAGTAGATATATTAGCTAAAATCTCCAATATCACGTATCCAACTATTATCAATGACCCTCTTGGAACTGTATACGAATCATTCCAAAATTCTTGTGTGATATTCCAGACCAACCGAACTACTCTGGAGAGCACAATTTCATGTCTACACTCGTAACAGTAATCATATCCTAGGTCATATCTATTACACAGAGTAATGAATCTGGAAGACTTTATATATTGGAAGACTTTATATGCTTTTGAAACATTTAAGGTTGTTCAAACCGTCCTGGATCTACACTTCGACATCTACAGGTGTACAATAATTAAGGCAGTTGTAAAAGTACTCATATAGCGGATACATACAGAGTACCGTCCTAGTTCTGAACTCAATAACAACTTCTTGAAGTTCCTGCATCTACAAGAAATCCTATAAATATTTTAAAATGCCTCCTGAGCTTCCCATAGATACAGTTCTTACGGTTGGTAGTGTTGTGTAATCCTAAATATCAAAAACAGCTTTTGTTACGACTGCGGATCCCATATTCTGAATTGTAGAACAGTTTGGATAATCCTGAATATCTCGAAAGTATCTCATAGCGTCTTTTAATATACTAGGAGCTGTAAAATACCTAGTTGGTCCTGTAACATAAACCAACGCAATCAAAAAATAAATCCTAGACGTTGTAGATCCTATATTCTAAACTTAATAATAGTTTGGATGGCCTAGAACATCGCAACCGATATTTTAATGTTTGCTAAGATTTCATAAGATACTTGGAAGATAACATGTTGCAGATTTCTGAATCTACAGAAATTCGTTAACATAACTGCATAATAACGCTTGGAAAAAGGCCCCAAAGGGTTAGTTCGACCAGAGGGGACCAATGACCAAAGTGGGTTTCAGGAAGGTTTAAGGTAGAAGTTGAAGGGGTCAAACTGGGGTCGCATGGGGTTCCCTAAAACTTTCCAGAAGTCCCCCTGACTCAGAAATTCCTTCCAAAGCTTCCTGAAACTGGAACCCCTTTGAGAACCTTGGAACCCTTTGAACATTTTCCAAAACTCCCGTGAAGCCCTCATTAAACTCCTATGAAATCTCCCTGAATCACAATCAATCCCATGGAACCCCGTGAAATCCTTTGAAATTACCTGAAATTCCTAAACTCTTTTGAAACTTCTCTGAAATCTCTATGACATTTCCTGAAACCCTTGTAAACCCTGAAATCCACTGAAATACCCATGAACCTTCAGAAACCTCGTGAAACCACATGGAAACTTTCCTGTGATCCACTGGAATCCCCGAAGCCTCTATAAAAACCCCCCTAGGTAACTTTACAAAACCCTCTGAAACCGTCCCAAACTCCCTGTAATATCCAAAAACTTGACTGAAACCTCTATGAAACTGCCCTGCAATCCTGAAGTTCTGAAACTCATTGCAATTAAAACTCATGGTACTTCTATTGTAGGTGGCCTAAACCACCTCAACATCCATCTGAAACCTCCTGGAACTCCGGCGAGGGTCCCATTAAAATGCCTAATTTTTAAATACTCTTGAGTCCGCCGAAACTCTTGTGGAACTCTTTTGAAAGGTCATTGAACTCATCTGAGAACTTTATGAAATCCCCTGAAACTTGCTAAAATCCCCATGAACCTTCAGAAACCCTCGTGGAACATTTTTAAAACCACATAGGAATCTTCCAGTGACCCACTGGAATCCCCAAAGTCCTATAGGTATCTTCACAAAACCCTCCAAAACTGTGCTAAACTCCCCGAAATATCCTCAAACTTGTCTGAAATCCCGATGAAACTGCCCTGCAACCCCGAAATCTCCTGGAATTCCGGCGAGGGTTCCATTAAAATCCCTGGAACCCTCAGAAAACCTTTTAAAGCACCCTTGAAGCCCCGATTGAACCTCTATGGAATCCTCCTGAATCTCCCTGAAATCCCTTACAATCCTTCTCAAATCCGCTCAAACCCTTGGGTGGAGCGGACCTGGTGTGGTGGTTAGAACACAAGACTATTACGCCGAGGACCTGGGATCGAATCCCACTCCCGACTCCCGGAAGGGAAGTGAAGCGTGGGTCCCGAGATGAACTAGCCTAGGGTTAAAAATCTCGTTAATACAGACAAAATAAATAAATAATCAAACCCTTGACCATTTGAAACACCATTAAACTCATTTGAGACCTCTTCGAAATTTCCTGAAACTCGCCAAAATCCTCATGAACCCTCAGAAACCCTCGTGAAACCTTTCCTTTCTAAAACCACATGGGAATCTTCCAGTGAAACTTTCATTTTAGGTGGACCTTAAGATTCCTCCGAAACCACTTGGAACTGCTGTGAGAGCCCCATGAAAACCCCTGGAACCCTCTGTAACCCTTCTGAAGCACCCTTAAGCCCCCCGTAAACTAAAATCCCCTTAGGTACCTTCGCAAACCCTCTAAAATCCATAAAGTGTCCTAAAACTTGTCTGGAACCCCATGAAACTACACTGCAATCCTCGTGGAATCCAGATACCCTTTTGAAACATTCCTGAAATGCCTTTGAAACCCTTGAAACTCCAATATTAGTGATCATAACCGCTTAGGATCCTTCCAAAACCTCCTGGAACCCCTGTGAGAGCCTCATGAAAAGTCCTGGAAACTGAAAACCTTGTAAAACTCCTCTGATGCCTCCATTCATTCCCTATGGGACCCCTTGAAACTCTCTGAAACATCATAAAACCCTTTTCAAATCGTCTTAAAGTCGCTTAAGTACTGCCGTGTGCAGCATAGTTGCCCCATGTTACTAGGGATTCCAATAGAACATGGGACAACTATGCTGCACACGGCAAAGTGCCTTTTAAAAACCCTCTGAAACCGTCCTAAGACCTCCTGAAATATTCTCTGAAACTCCCAAGAAACAACCCTGAAACCCTCGTTAAATCCTGAAATACCCCTGAAATATCTTCAAACCCCATGAAACTTAAGCTTAATGTGGCCTTATCCCCTTAAACTCCCTCCGAAAACGTTTGGAACCCCTGTGATAGTCACATGAACACCCCTAGAACTCTCTGAAAACTCCCCTGAAACCCCCATTTGTACCCTATAAAACCCCCTAAAACTCACTGGTAAACCCTTTGCAATACGCTGAAATCCGCTGAAACCCTGATCTGATCTGAAACTCTTCAGAAAGATCATTTCGAAGGTCACGATACCGCGTTATATAAAAAGAAACCCTAATTAATCCACTTATCGGTGATGGCGCCTTTCTCGTGAATTTCGCCCTTTCGTACGTCTAACAAAAATCCCTTTGATGGCACCAGAAATCATATCGTTAATCTAGCTTGCGATGTCTGGGCCTGAACTCTCAAAAAAAGCCGTAATCTTGAATTTTGAACCGCCATTTTGGATTTAAGTCCACCATCTTGGATATTCTGGTTGCCATTTTTGAAGTCCGGTCATCTTCCCCATACCCATATCAAACATACTCATATTGCAAGGTTGAAAAGCCTAAAACTCCATTATCATCCGCCATTTTGAATTTCGAGTCGCTAATTTGGATTTTAGACCGCCATCTTGGATATTCTGGTCGCCATTTTTGGACTCCAGACATCTTCCCCATACCAAATACACCCATATTGCATGGTTTAGGGCCTAAAACTTCATTGGCAGCGCCATCTTGAATTGGGAGTCGCCATCTTGGATATTCTGGTCACCATTTTTAGACTCCGCACATCTTCCCCATACCAAATATACCCATTTCACATGGTTTTAGAGACTAAAACTCCATTCAACAGACGCCATCTGGAGTTTTGAGCCGCCATCTTGGATTTTAAATCGCCATCTTGTATATTCTGGTCGCCATTTGTGGAGTCCAGACTTCTTTCCCATACCAAACATAACCATATTGCATGTTTTTAGAGCCAAAACACCATTAAACAGCCGCCATCTTGAATTTGGAGCCACCACCTTGAATTTTAGGCCGCCATCTTGAATTTTGGGTCGACATCGTAGAATTTCTGGTGTCCAGTGTTGATTTCCGCTCAGGTGGGCTTTTAGGGGCGTTCTAAGGCGAAGCCCATTGAAAATCGTCCAGAACTCCCTGAAATATCGTCGGAACTCCTGTAACGTACCTGAGCCCCTCCGAAACCCTTGAAAACGTCTATGTAACGCCTCAGTAACGTCTATGAAAACCCCCGTAATCCTCTGAATGCTTCTGAAATGCCAGTGAAATCCCCCTAAAACTCCCTCGAATCCCTGACGCCTCTTAAAACCTCTGACACTGCCATAAATGCCTCCGAAATCTCCTCAAAACGCCCTCAGACCCCATGTAATGCAGTTGATTTCCTTCGAAATCCCCGAAAACGTCTTTGTAACGCTTCTGTAACGTCCGAAAGTGGCCGAAAATCCTTTGACACTACCAGAAATGCCTTCGAAATCTCCTCAAAACGTCTCAGAAATCCACTGAAAATCTTCTGAAACTTCCGGAAATGGCTCAGAAATCCCCCTAAAGCCCCCTCGGACCCCATGTAACCCTCTTGAATCCCTTGGAAAGTACGGAAAAATCCTATGTAACGCCTCTGTAACGTCTCGGAAGCTCGCCGAAAATTCTCTGAATCTTCCTGGAATGCCTCCGAAATCTATTCAAAACGCCCTCAGACCCTAACGCACCTGAATCCCCCCCGAAAACCCTGAAAACGCGTCTGTAACGTCTCAGAAACCCGCCAAAAATTCTCTGAAACTTCCTGAAATGCCTTTGAAATCCCCGAAAATGCCTCTAAAACGTCTCTGAATCCTACTGACATTCCTCTGAAACTTCCTGAAATGTCTCAGAAATCCCCCTAAAATGCCATCTGAATCCCTGCGAAATCCTCGAAAACGTCTATGTAACGTGAGTCCCTCGACAACCCCGGAAAAAGCCTATGTAACGCCTCTGTAACGTCTCAGAAACTCGCCGAACATTCTCTAAATCTTCTTGGAATGCATCCGAAATCTTCCTTATACCCCCCTCAGACCCCATGTGACGCCTCTAACACCCAATGAAACCCCAAAAACATCCCTAAAACCTCTCACACTTCCTGTTCTCGAGTTCTAGCTCGAGTTATACGCAAGTCTCTTGAGCAGTTTTCGAATCCACTGCAAAACTGTCATGTTATACTGTGACGGTAGTATGTAACATTAGCCATGACGGTAAAAGCATTGTGACGATAGTGGAAAAAAGTATTATACGACTCACTACTGCCTGGAATCCCTAGAACTGGCTGAATCCCCTAGAAACGTATATGGAACCTCCCTGCAACGTCCCTTAACTCCTTAAAAAGCCCTGAAACACATTGGAATGTTTCTAAAAGCCCACCTGTAACATCCTAAAACGCACTGAAGTCACATAAAACCTCCGAAAACGCACTTGAAACCTCTTAACGTCCTGTAAATCCTTGGTATGCCCTGAAACGCATTGAAACACCCCTAAAAGACCATTTGAAACATCCTGAAAGACCATTTGAAACTGAAACGCATCTGAAACCTGCCTGAAACGCCCTGTAATTCCTTGAAACGACTTGAAAAGCCCTCATATCACACCTAAAACCTCCGAAACATCTCTGAAATATCTGCAATCCCTTGAAACGCCCCTAATAACCCTCTGAAACATCCAGGAACCCCTACGAGCCCCTGAAACCGCTTCTGAATCCTCCCTGGATCGACCTGTATTACCCCTTGAAACTCTCCAGAAACGCCTCTGAAATGCCCCTGAAATGGCCCTGAAAGTCCTCCTGGAATCCCCTTTTACGCGGATAGTGTAAAAAATCGCGTAAAAATCTTCAGTGTACGTGAAACCCTGAAACCCTCATGAGCTTTCGGAGACCCCCGTGAAATCTTCTTGAAACCCCTCTTGTGAACCTTCTTAAACCGTCCTAAAACTCTCTGAAGTATGCTGAAACTTCTCTAAACTACGAAACCTCCAAGAAATCCCATGAAACTACCTTGAAACACTCGTGGAACCCTAAACCCCCTGAAACACCTCTAAATCGCCTTTAAACTTCCTTGAAACCCTCCGACAACCACTCTTAAACCGCTCAGAAACTCTCCTTGTAATAACCCATGAACCTTCCCCCGTTCCAGGTGGCCTTATTCCAGTTGAACGACGTCACACTGATGGTGTCGGTGTACGCGAAGCGGAACATGAAGCGCAACGAAATGGTCGGCTGGTTCAGCCTGGGCCTTAACTCGAGCGGCCCGGAGGAGAACGCCCACTGGGGCGACATGCGCGAGGCGATGAACCCCCGCTCGGAGCTGGTGACGCGATGGCACGTGCTGGTGGATTCCTGATTCAACTAGCTAGGGCTCTCCCCTCGGCAGAGCACGGTCATCGGTGACGATATCGCCGCGGTAGCGATCTCCGGCCGGCGCAAGTCTTCGCTGTCGTCGTCGCAGTACAACCACCACCATCGGGCTCGTCGAAGTTCCGGAAGTATTGCGTCGATGTTGGGAGGGCCGGAAGTGGCGGCGGCACCGGCGGTGGTGGCACTACCGGCGGTTGCAGCACAGCAGCTGCAGGCTGCCGTTCCGGTGTCGCAGCAGCAGCAGCAGGCGCCGGGAGTTCCGTGGGATCGGGACTCGGTTGCGGTGGATATCTCACTGATGCCAGGGAGTGACCTAGAGTTTGTTTAGAACTATCTTTCATCAACCATCGACGATTGAGGGAGAGGTACCTAGTGTTGGAACTGAGTGGGACGGATGGGCGTGGGATAAGTTAGGAATCTTTTAGTGTGTCGTTGTGACATAGATACTGATGATCTATGACTTGTATGTATGGATGTTTGTCTGTGTTGTTGGATAATAGTCGTAAGATTGAGTTTTGCCAGTGAAATATTGAACAGTTCATCAACCGATACGAAGTGGGTGAAATGGATTCAAACTCGTAATTTTCAGAAGCCTATTTCTATGTAGAAATCAGTATCTTGTTGATTTTACATTGTATTTTTGTACAAACCTGCGCAGGTTTCGTTATCGCACGATATTGTTGCCAGTACAAAATGGCTTAAACATTTAGTGATTTCAATGCTTAGTTCATATAAACTAACATCTGCTAACTTCAAGAAAACCCATAACATTGACGACCTGTGCAGGTTCACTCTTAGAAGTCGATGTTGCTAAGATGAACCTGCACAGGTTTCAGACACGAATCACTTTATCCCACAGGACTATATATGCATGCATACTGTATGCATATTTAGTCCTGTGGGATAAAGCGATTCGTGTCTGAAACCTGTGCAGGTTTATCTTAGCAACATCGACTTCTTAGAGTGAACCATGTAACATGTAAGAGCATTTTCGATTTTTTCATAGAAATAGGTGAGTGATATTGAAGTGCAGCTATCACTTTCATATGGAAATTGCGTGTTCGAGTCCAATTTCGTCCACTGCGCACAAACGTGTGGCATACATTTTAGTTTGAATCCTATAAATGCATTTTGATGTTTCAATCGTGTCGTGTATTTAGGCGTAAGATATATGGATTCTATACGATTATGATGATGATGATGTGTTGGGTGTGGCTGATAGGGAAAGGGAACGTCTTTTTTTTTCTAGTGCACGGGATTTAAAACCAGAATGCTAATCGTGCTATGTGGAAAAGCGTAGCGTAAAAAAAAGGGTAGAACTCGAAGCTTTAACAAAAGTAGTCACACAAATCAAGTGGAAGGAACAGTGTCTGTCGTGGACGGATTTACGCGATTGGAAGTGTAGTGAGCTGCGAGAATTTTGCTGATTTCTATCGACTTAAGGTGCTATTTGAAAGATTCGATGGAATCAACTAAGACGTTTTAGAAACACAAGAATGTTTGTCGCAGTAGGCCGAGCATCTACGGTAGGCTTTTTACGGACGTAGAATTCTTATTCTTTGAAGTTGAAGATTTTGCAGGCATAGTACAAGTTACTTTTGTTTCTTCTAGTATATTTTTTTATTGGTTGCACACTTTGCAATGCATGTTCTTGTATTTTTAATTACCAGTTTTCCTTCCTACTATTTCATAAAAAAACTATTTCAGTATAAGACGCTTTACTTACATTGCTGAACATTGTTGCCATACTTGGAAGTTCGAATGATAGAGTTTTTCATTTAATTTTGGGATTATTAGTTTACTATTACCTCAAGTAACATTTTGATGACCAATTAGTCTTGTAGAGGTTTTGACAACCGTCATAAAACCTTGTACCTTTTATTTTGGTTTTATGATGGTTTTAAGAACCTCTTCTAGTGTATTTCACTAAAAAGTTACTTGCCAATTAGTGTAGTGGGCAAATGCGTTATGCTAGGATTTTCATCAGAAGTTACTACAAAAAATGCTTCAGGAAAACCTCCCAAAATCGACTTCTGAAAATCTAGGAACTCTTTTAAGAGTTTCACCAGACACACATCTTGAGGTTTTACCGAGAAGTGCTGTGGGAGTTTTACCTGGAACTCCATGAGGAATGCCACTGGAAACCTTATCAAGAATACTGTCAGGATTTCCACCAGGAGCTTTGCTGCCGTTCTACGCATAGTTGTCCCATTTATATGGGATTTCCATATAACATGGGGCAATTATGCGTAGGACGGTAGTTTATAGGAAATTACACTTGGATTACCAATAGGAATATCATCTTGAATTCCAACCAGAGATTTCATCAGGTTCTACCAAAAATTCTATCGCGAAATCCTTCAGGAATCACAAATCCCACCGAGTGTTTATACCAAGAGTTCTCCAAATTGCACTAGGAATCGCATTATGAAAATCATTCCAGCAAGAATTCCATCAGAAACTCCACTCGGAATTTCGTCAGAAATTCCACCAGCAATTCCATTAGAAACTCCATAAGGAATTCCAATAGGAATTACTCCAGCATTTCCATCAGGAATCTACAAGGAATTTCATCAGGAATTTCACTAGGGATTCCGCCAGGAATTCCATTACAAGCTCCATAAGGAATTTCACTAGGAATTTCATCAGGAATTCCGCTAGGTATTCCACCAGGAATTCCATCAGGAATCCACGAAGAATTTCATCGGGAATTTCACCAGGAATTCCATCAAGAACTCCGTTAGGAATTTCATGAGAAATTTCATCCGGAATTCCACGAGGAATTCAATCAGAAATTCCCCGAGGGATTCCATCAGGAATTCCACCAGGAATTCCATCAGCAATTCTATCAGAAATTCCACCAGGAATTCCATTAGGAATTCCACCAGCAATTCCATCAGGAATTCCACCAGGAGTTCCATCAAGAACTCCATAAGGAATTCCACTCGGAACTCCATCAGGTATTCCATCAGGAATTCCATCAGGAATTTCACCAGGAACTCGATGGAGTTTCATCAGGAATTACACTAGTTATTCCATCAAAAATTCCGTCAGGATCTCCATCAGGGATTTCATCAGGAATTCCACTAGCAATTTCATCAGGAATTCCACCGAGAATTCCAACGGGGAACTCTATCAGGAATTCCATCAGGAATACCACCAGGAATTCCATCAGGAATTCCATTAGATATTTCACCAGGAATTATATCAGGAATTTCATCGGGAGCTCCATCAGGAACTCCACCAGGAATTCTATCAGGAATTCTACGAGGAATTTCACGAGGAATTCCACGAGGAATTCCACGAGGAATTCCACGAAGAATTCCAACAGGAATTCTACCAAGAGTTCCATCAGGAATTCCATCAGGAATTCCATCAGGAATTCTACCAAGAATTCCATCAGGAATTCTACCAAGAATTCCATCAGGAATTCTACCAAGAATTCCATCAGGAATTTCACTAGGAATTCCATCAGGAATTCCACCAGGAATTCCATCAGGAATTCCACCAGGAATTCCATCAGGAATTCCACCAGGAATTCCATCAGGAATTCCACCAGGAATTCCATCAGGAATTCCACCAGGAATTCCATCAGGAATTCCACCAGGAATTCCATCAGGAATTCCACCAGGAATTCCATTAGGAACTCCACCAGGAATTCCATCAGGAATTCCACCAGGAATTCCATTAGGAACTCCACCAGGAATTCCATCAGGAATTCCACCAGGAATTCCAGAAGCAATTCCACCAGGAACTCCATAAAAAAATCCATCAGGAATTCCACTACGAGTTCCATCAGGAATTCCACTAGGAATTCTATTAGGAATTCGACTAGAAATTCCATCAGGAATTCCAATAGAAATTCCATCAGGAATTCAATCAGGAATTCTACCAGGAATTCCATCTGGAATTCCACCAGGAATTCCATCAGGAATTCCACAAGGAATTCCATCAGCAATTCCTCTAGGAATTCCATCAGCAATTCCACTAGGATTTCCACTAGGAATTCCATCAAGAATTCCACTAGGCATTCCATCATGAATTCCACTAGTAATTCCATCAGGAATTCCACTAGGTATCCCATCAGGAATTCCACCAGGAATTCCTCTAGGAATTCCACCAGGATCTCCATCAGGAATTCCAGTAGTATTTCCATCAGGAATTCCATCAGGAATCCCAGTAGGAATTCCGTCATGAATTTCAGTGGGAATTCCATCAGGAATTCCAGTAGGAATTCCAATAGGAATTCCATAAGAAATTCCATCAGGAATTCCAGTAGGAATTCCACCAGGAATTCCATCAGGAATTCCATCAGGAATTCCACCAGGAATTCCATCAGGAATTCCGCCAGGAATTCCATCAGGAATTCCACCAGGAATTCCATCAGGAATTCCACCAGAAATTCCATCAGGAATTCCACCAGGAATTCCACCAGGAATTCCACCAGGAATTCCACCAGGAATTCCACCAGGAATTCCACCAGGAATTCCACCAGGAATTCCACCAGGAATTCCACCAGGAATTCCACCAGGAATTCCACCAGGAGTTCCACTAGGAATTCCATCAGGAATTCCACTAGGAATTCCATCAGGAATTCCACTGAGAATTCCACCAGGAATTCCATCAGGAGTTCCACTAGGAATTCCATCAGGAATTCCACTAGGAATTCCATCAGGAATTCCACTGAGAATTCCATCAGGAATTCCACCAGGGATTCCATCAGGAGTTCCACTAGGAATTCCATCAGGAATTCCACTAGGAATTCCATCAGGAATTCCACTGAGAATTCCATCAGGAATTCCACTGAGAATTCCATCAGGAATTCCACCAGGAATTCCATCAGGAATTCCACCGGGAATTCCATTAGGAATTCCACGAGGAATTCCAGCAGGAATCCCACGAGGAATTCCATCAGGAATTTTATCGGAAACTCCATCAGGAATTATACCAGGAATTCCATCAGGTTTTTCACCAGGAATTCCATCAGGAATTACACCAGGAATTCCACCAGGAATTCCACCAGGAATTCCACCAGGAATTCCATCAGGAATTCCATCAGGAATTTCACCAGAAATTCCATCTGGAATTCCATCAGGAATTCCACCAGAAATTCTTTCAGGAATTCCACGAGGAGTTCCATCAGGAACTTCATGAGGAGTTCCATCAGGAACTCCACGACGAATCCATCAGGAATTCCACGAGGAATTCCATCAGGAATTTTATCGGGAACTCCCTCAGGAATTCTACCAGGAATTCCATCAGGTTTTTCACCAGGAATTCCATCAGGAATTCCACCAGGAATTCCATAAGCAATTCTATCAGCAACTCCATAGAGAAACTCATCAGGCATTTCACTTGCAATTCCATCAGGAATTCCACTACGAGTTTCATCAGGAATTCCACTAGGAATTCTGTTAGGAATTCCACTAGGAATTCCATCAGGAATTCCATTAGAAATTCCATCAGGAATTCCATCAGCAATTCCATAAGGAATTTCATCAGGAATTGCTGATGGAGTTCCATCGGGAATTCCATCAGGAATTTCACCAGGAATTCCATGAACAAATCACCAGGAATTGCATGAGAAATGACACAAGGAATTTCACCAGCGTTGTCGTGAGGAATTGTACTAGGAATTTTTCCAAAAATGTCATCAGGTATTTCTTCAAGAATTCTTCCAAATGACCTTCGGGGATTCCTTCATAAACTCTACCAGCACTTCCATCATGAATTTGACCAGAATTAGACTAACAATTTCATAACGAATTTCACCTGGAAATCCATCTGGAATCCATCTAGGGAATCATTGAGAATTCTACCTGGAATTCCTCGTCCTGACCTGTAGCTGTAGAGCATAATGAATAACAGAGGACAATAACTGCAAACGTAATTTGAATGACGATTAAGGCAGATTTTGTAGAACTTGAAAGCCCTTTGAAAGAACTTTGTTAGATACCTTCTGGTGGGATTCCTAGAGATATGTTTTCAGAAATTTCTGAAGAATTGTCGGGGATGTCTTTGGAAAACTATTGCAAGAAATTAAGAAAAATCCAATGGAGCTTATGAAGAAAATTTTCGGAAGAGTGAATATCGAAAATTATCGAAAAAAAATCTGAGAAAACATTCTGGGAGCTTCTGGCGAAAGTCTGGGGAATTCTCAAAGAAATTGCTAGAAAAAATCGCTCGAAAACTTCTTTAGGAATTATTTTAGAGAATTAATGAGGAATTTCTCCGGTATTTTTTAGTTTTTTCCTCCATTTAGAAATTCCCCATGCAATTCATTCGATAAAGAGTGATGAATTCGACCTTTTTTCATGAATCCCATCACCAGTTGCTGTAGAAATTTCTCCAAACATTCTGATTGTTTGTCTAGAAATTACTCCGGTATACCTCAGTATTTTTTTTCTCAAAACTCCGCGACGAATTTCTCTAACAAATTTTTCAGGAATCACTTTCAAAATGGATGCAAAATCTTTCAGGAACACCTCTGGAAATTTTGATGGGAATCTTTCGACCATTTCTTGTGAAATTTCTCCGTACTATCAGGCAAGTTTCTAAATAAATTGCCGGAGAAATAGCTGAAAAATATCCAGAGGAGTCATTAAAAGCATGGCCAAAAATGCTTACAAGAATTGTTCAAGAAATTTCCAAACAATTGCCGGAGAAATTTCGAAAGAAACTTCTTGAGTAATTTGTGAAGAAACTATCGGAGGAGTTTCTGAAATATGTGATATCCTGAGGTAATGAATCGGAAAAATCTTTGAAAAAGTTGCCAGAGGAATTCCTAAAAAAATTATCAAAAGAATCCCTTAAGGAGTAGCTGAAGAAATCTCTTAAGAAATGCCAAGAAGTCCCAAATGAATTGTACGACAAAGTTCTCAAATTCTCGGAACAATTCCTAAAAAAATCAACTGAAATAGTTTGAAAGCTCAGTATCGAGGGAATTTCAAAACCAATTGTTTAAGGAATTCTTGAAGAAATTGTCGGACAAACTTCCACGAAAAAATGGGAAAGATGCCGGAGTTATTTCCAAAGAAATTACCGGAAATAATTCCAAACAAATTTTCATAGCAATACCCAAAAAAAAAATGGGAATTTGTGGAAGAAACTGTCTGAGAAAGTCATGAAAAGGTTTCCCTAATATTCTGCAAGGGATCTTCCGAAGAAACTCCCGAAAACAGTTTTAAAACTGCTGCCGTAGAATTGACCGGATGATTTGCTGAAAAAATGCTAGAGGAATTTCTTAAAAAAAAGGTAATAAGAATGTGTTCGATACTTTCCGGTTATTTCCGAAAGAAATGTTGAAGAAATTATTGTAAAAAAATAAAGAAAAGAAAACCGCAGGAGCTTCTCAAGAAATTTATGGAAGTGTTTTTGAATAAATTACCGAAGAATTTCATAAGGAACTTTTGGAGAAACTTTTGGGAAGTCGCCGATGAACTTCTCTACAGAGTTGCCAGAAAATTACTAAATAAACTTTCTGAAGAAACTATAGGAAGAGTTAGTATAGTTGCCTGAAGTAAAAGCGCCGGAAAAATCTTTACACGAATTGCCATTGGTATCTTTAAAGTAATTTTGAAAGAATGATTGGCTGAAACCTATCACGCCGAGGACCTGGGATCGAATCCCACTCCCGACAAACTCGCAAAATGTGAATTCTTCCTTCGGAAGGGAAGTAAAGCGTGGGTCCTGAGATGAACTAGCCTAGGGCTAAAAATCTCGTTAATACAGATAATAAAAAAAAATTAGCTGAAACAGTTTTAAAAGCTCAATTTCGAGGAAAATTCAAATCAAATCGTTTGAGGAGTTGCAGGAGGAATTTTCAAAAGAGTTATTTTCAAAGAAATTGCCGGAGGAATTAACAAAAAAAAATTCCAGAGTAATACCTAAAAATGGTCTGATTTTAGGAAGAAATTTATTGGGAAACTCCTGAGGAAACCATGAAAAAGTTTCCTTAGCATTCGATTTTCTGAGAAAATTGCTAGAGAAAGTCCTAAAGGAATTCATAAAGGAAGTTAATGAGAGACCTTTTTAGATATTTTCTGGAGGACTTCCTCAAGGTATTCTCTGACGAATTTTTAAAAGAATTGCCAGAGGAAGTCCTTAGGAAACTTTTGTTATAAATTATGAAAAACTTCTCCTTCCCAAAGAAATTATGAATCGAATAAAAGTTCGAAAAATTTCTGAACGGATTGTCAGAAAAATTCCTGATTTTTTTTAAGTGTAATAGCCGGAGAAATCTCTAAAAATGCCAAAAAGTCCCAAATAAATGACAAACTTTTAAAGAAATCGCCTGAACAATTCCTAAAAGGCTTGCTGAAACAGCTTTTAATGCTATTTCGAGGAATTTTGGAAGAAACTTTTATAAAACTTTTTTTGGAAAAATATGCTCGAGAAATTTAGAGACATTTTCAAACAAATTTTCAGAGCAATTGCTGATGAAATGGTTGGATTTGTGGGAGACATTCCTTGGCAAACTGTTTCAGGAAATCGTTAAAAAGTTACCTTAGTGTTTCTGAACGGATTCTCCGAAGAGTTTCCCGGAAATAGTCTTAAAAGAGCTGCCTGATATATGCCCATAGATCTGACCGGATGATTTGCTGAGAAAATTGCTAGAGGAATTTCTAAAGGAAGATGATTAGCAATTGGTTAGATACACTGGAGGGATTCTCAAAGGTATTCTGCCGTGTGCAGCATAGTTGTCCCATGTTAATAGGGATTCCCATAGAACATGGGACAACTATGCTGCACACGGCAGTATTCTCTGAGGAATTTCTGATAGAATTGTTGGAGAAAGTTTTTAGGAAACTATTTTAAGAAATTATTAAAAGAAATGCCGGAGGAGCTTCTAAAGAAATTTTCGGAAGTGTTTTTTTTTAATAAATTACCGAAGAATTTTCTAACGAATCTTTTAGTATATACGAAAGCACCGTGAGAATTATTTAAAAAATTTGCAAAGGAATTCCTTAAGAACTTTTCGAGAGAAGTCCAGAGATTTTTTTTTAAACTCAACAAAATAAAAACTTGGGCGTGGATTTTTGAAAAAGTGGCCAAAGATTGTTAAATAATTTCCGGAAAAAGTTCTAGGAAAATTTTTTGAGCGATTCACACAGAAATTTCCAAAAGGATTTCTGAAGATATTGTTGGACGAATTGCAAAAAAATAAGGAAGAAATTTCTTAAAAATTCGCCCAATTCTTATGAAATTTTTGAAGGAATTCTTAATTAAATTAACATGATGGTTCCTCGTGCTGTTTCGGGAACAATTTGAAAAGTTTTTTTTCAGGCATTTCTTCGGAAATTTCTCCAACTTAAAAAATCCCCATGCAATTCGTTCAGCGGAGTAATGAAGTTAGCAGTTCTTTCTTATAAATTACAGTTGCTACGAGATTTTCAAAAAAAAAATCGTTAGGAATCTCTCCGACAAGTTTTTCATTATTTTTCCTGATATTCCGCCGCGAATATCTCCTTCATTTTTTCTGGAATCATTTGAATAATAATTTAAAAACAATTTTTTTAAGAAACTCTTCTGGGCTGTTTATTAGGAATCCCATCAGCGGATTCTGCATGAATTACTCTGGAAATTTAGATGCTTGTCGACAATTTCTTATGACATTTCTCCAGAATTTTTTGAAGGAATTGCCAAATGACTCGACAAATCGAAAAACTTGGCCTGGATTTTTTTTCTGGAAAATGGTCGGCCATTTCCCAGATGAATCGCCGAAGATATTCGAAAGAAAATTTAGGAGGAATTAAAACAAGAATTTCCAAAAGAATCTAAAAATATTACGAAAGAAATTTCTTAAAAATAAGGCACTTTTGGAGTAACTCCTAAATAAATTTACAGGAAAATTCCTATTTCCGGAGAAATTTGTAAAGAAAGTGTCGGGTAAAATATCAATGAATTTTTCGTTGAATTCAAAAGGACAATTCTCCTGAAGAAGCGTCGGAGAAACAACGTGCTTGTAAATTCTGCTAGCAGTTTTTTTTGGAAATTTCTCTGGAAATTACTTCTTTTCACAAATTCTCCATGCAATTCGTTCCATGAAGTGTGATGAATTTGACAGTTGTTTTTTATGATTTTTTTTCTCTGAACATTCCGACAATTTATCTAGGAATTACAATCTCTTTATGAATTTATCTGGTAATTATATATGAGCTTCCTCCGACAATAACTTCAATAGTTCAAAAAGTTCATCCTGAAATTATTTTAGGGTTTTCTTAAGAATTTTCTTCTGCAATTTCATCCTACAGTTCTTTTAGGAATTCTATCGGTTTTTTTAGAAACCTTAAAACTCTGAAATTTCTTTCGGGAAATTTCCTAAGAAATTTTTCCGATATTATTTCAAGAATTCCAACAATATTCTGAAGATTTCTCCCGGAAATTTGTCTAAGAATTCATCCGACAAGTTACTTGTAAATTTTTACGCAGTTTTATTTTTAGGGGTTCCTTTAGAAATTTCTTCTAGAATATCTTCCACTCACAAATTCCCCATGCAATCCGTTCGATAAAAAGTGATGAATTCGACGGTTTTTTATGAATTCCATCACTAATTGCTACAGAAATTTCTACAAACATTCCGACAATTTCTCAATGGGAATTACTCAGGCATATTTTCAGGATTATTTCACACGATTTCGCCAAGAATTCTTCCGAGAATTTCATCAGGCTTCAACAAATAAATGAAAAAAAACCTTTTAGAAACTCTTCTGGTATTGTATTTCAAGAATTCCGACAATTTCGGGAGGAACTTCTCGAAAATTCGTCTGGAAATTCGTCCGAAAAACAGTTTTTCGGAAATTTCTCCGGATTTTTTTCATGAATTTCCCCGCAAATTTCTTCTAAAATTTCATACACTCAGAAATTCTTCATGTAACTCGTTCGATGAAGAGTGATGAATTTGACAGATTTTTTTTATGAATTCCATCACCTTTTGCTGCAGGAATTTCCGCAAACATTCCGGCAATTTATCTAGGAATGAAACCGGCCTATTTTCGGATTTTTTTTTCTAAAATTTCGCCAATAATTCCTCTGACAATTTCTTCAGGAATAACCTCAATAAAGAAAAAAATAACAAAATCTTTCAGTAACTCCTTTGGCAGTTGAGTAACCCCATCAGCCGTTTCTGCATGAATTACTCCTGAAATTTTGCTGGGAATCTTTTTGACAGTTTCTTGTGAAATTTCTGCGTACTGTCGGTATGTTTCTAAATAGCTAGTCTGCGAAATTTCTGAAAAAAAAACAGAGCAGTTACTGAAAGAATGACCAAAGGAATTATTATAAGAAATGCTGTGGAAATTTCTTAATAATTGCCGGAGACATTAATAAAATTAAACATGATTATAAATATCGAAACAAATTGTCCGAAGTATTTCTGAAGTAGTGTCTGAGTTTACGAGTGGGTTAAATCTTTGAATGAACTACGAAAGGAAGTCCTAAAGTTGTTTTCGGAATAGCCGAGAAATCTGGAAAAAAATTGCTGTGAAATCCAAAAAGATTTGACTGACAGAGTTCTGAAGAAATCGTCGGAACAATTCCTAAAAGATTGGCTGAAATAGTTTTATCGATTTTGAGAGAATTTCAAAAGAAACTGTTTTAAAAGGAATTCTTGAAAAATTACCAAGGCAGTTTCTAAAGGAATTGTTGGAAAAATTTTTGAGAAAATTGCCGGACAAACGCCTGCAAAAATTTTCGAAAAATAACGGAGTTATTTCTAAAGAAAATGCTAAAGGAACTTCGACACAGATTGTTTGAAGAATTCTTGAAGAAATTGCTAAGGAAATTCCGAAGAATATCCAAAAAAACTGTCAGATATGCGGAAGAAATTTCTTTGGAAACTGCTAGAGGAAATCATGAAAAGGTTTCCTTGGTATTTTTCAACGAATTTTCCGGAAATAGAGCTGCCGGTAACATTTTTTAGTCAAATAGGCTAGAAGAGGTTCTGAGAGCCTTCATAAAGCCAAAATAAAAAGCATTAGGTTTTATGACGGTTGTCAAAAGCTCTACAACACTAATTGGCAATCAAAATGTTACTTTGGATAAATCCCATGACCAGATGATTTGCTGCGAAAATTGCTAGAGGAACTCCCAAAGAAAGTTAGTACGAAATTTGTTTGATATTTTCTGGAGGGATTTCTGAAAGAATTGCCGGAGGAAGTCCTTAGGAAACTATTGTTAGAAATTGTGCAAAAAATACCGGAAAAAGTTTTTGAATTAATTACCGAAGAACTCATAAGGAAATTGTCGGAGGAACTTCTAGTAAAAGCCGGGTAATTCTCAACAAAATTCACATTGTATATCAATAGAATCTCTGAAGTTATTGTTGGACGAATTGCTAATGATATATCGAGATATATTTCTGAAAGTAATGCTGGAAAAATTCCTAAGAAAGTTTTGGAGGAATTTCTAAATAAATTACCAGAGTAATTCCTCTCGAAGAAACAATACTAGATACAAGAGCGAGTATACGAGAGCACATATGTATTCGGCAATTTTTGTAGTATTTTCACCGGAAATTTCTCCACAAATCACTCCCAACAGATTTTTTAGGATTATCTACAGTAATCCCTAGTAATTGAAAATTTTGATAGGCACTTACTACGAAATTTTTCAAATACTTTCTGGAGGGATTCCCAAATGTATTCTTTCAGGAATTTCTGAAAGAATTTTCGGACGAATTTCTTAGAAAAGTATTGTAAGAAATTACGAAATAAAATCAGAAGAGCTGCTAAAGAAATTTCAGTCACAGTTTTTGAATCAACTACCAAGTTTTCTAAGGAAACTTTCAAAGGAACTTCTGGAAAAAGCCAAGGATTCTCATAAAAAAATCAAAACTTCGCTCGAACTGATTTTTTCTTAGAAATTCCTGAGTGTAGAATTAGCATCTAAGTTAAAATACAGAAAAATAAAAACTAAAAAAAAATAGAAATTCCTATCGATAATTATTGAACATCTTTCCAAGTGCTTCATTACTTTTTTTATTAAATGAAAAAATGACGTAACTGCCGGAGAAATTCCATAAATATTTTCCGGAGGAATTTCTGAAAAACTTTTAGAAGGAATTTTTGAAGACATTTATAAAGAATTTTTTAAAGAAATTATCGCAAAAGTGGGCCAGTGGTTTTTTTTAGAAAATGTCCGAAGAAAATTCTATTGTATTTTCCGGAGAAATTTCAAAGAGAAATTCGGGGGAAATCTCAAAGAAACTGTTGTAGAATTCCTAAAGACAGTTCTCCTGAAGAAATTGACGGAAAAATCCTAAAAATGTTTTTGAGGGATTCCTCATGAAATTGCCGGAGAAGCACCTCAAGCAATTGGCGAGAAATTCCTGAAATAGTAGCTGGAGAAAACCAAATTACTGAACAAATTCCTATCAACTTTGTAGGGCAAATGTTTGAACATATTCCAAAAGAAACTTTCAGAGGCTTGGTTGGAATGATTCCTGAAGGAACTGTCGTAGGATTCTTAATGAACCGGTTCCTAAAGACATATCTGGAGGAAATCCTGTAACAAATTACCAGTGGCAATACTCAAGAAATTGCCGGACGAATCTTACCAGAGAGTTCTCCAAAAACTCCACGAACAATTTATTCAAGAATTTGAGGAAAAATTCTTCTAGGAATTGTACTAAAACTTTCTTAAATTCTTTCTTAAATTACTTAATATCTTTCTTAAATTACTGAACAAATTCCCAGCAACTTTGTAGGGCAAATGTTTGAACATATTCGAAAAGAAATTGCTGGAGTAACTCCTAAAGAAATTTCCGGAAAAGCCGAGAAAATTGCCGAAGGTTTCTTAGATAACTGGGTGATGAAAAAATAGTTCAAATTAAAATTCACAATATAAAAAAAAAACTGCGAAGAAGCTCCTTGACCTTTCAGAATGCGCGCTTTTGTAAAAAGTACAACACTATCAAAAAACCTCGCTCATCGTATACAGCGTGAGCGTGGTGCAGTTTCGGTTGCTTAATGGCGCGCGTCCCTAAAGGTTAAATAATTTTTGGTGGATAATTCCAAGGCTTTATTATTGAAAATAATATACACATGCCAGGGAAATTCCTACAGGATTTGTCAAAAAAATCCTTAATAAATTGCCCGAAAAATTGAAAATGATGCTTGTAGAGAAATTCGAAATAGAATTTCAAAAAAATGTTGGTATAATTTTTGAAAAAAAATAATAGTAATTTTTAAACTTAAGAATTTTCCAAAAGCAATGTCTAAAGTAATTTTTGGGAGAGTTTCAGAAGAAATTGACGAATTACCCTAATTAATTGCTGAAAGAATTCCAAAAGAAACTTGCAGAAGCTTGGTTGGTCGTAAGGTTCTTAAAGAACCGGTTCCTAAAGACATATCTGGATGAAAGCCTGAAACAAATTACCAGTGGCAATACTCAAGAAATTATCAGACGAATCTAACCAGAAAGTTCTCCATTAACTCCACAGACAATTCATTCAAGAATTTGAGAAAAAAAAGTACTTCTAGGGATTGTACTAAATCTTTCTTAAATTCTCTTAATTTTCCAGTAATGCCTCCAGGAATAACTCCATGGAATCTTCTATGGTCCATTAGATGTTTTTCTTTGAATTTCCTAAATGACTTATAAATTTGGGAGTGGAACATTTGGTTAGAAATCATTTAGCATAACGTCGTTTGGCAATTATGCCTAATCTGGACATTTGACATAATCAAATTGAATCCTTCGTTTATGGCACTTGTTCATTATGCCAAATGATCATTATGTCAATCGTGCTTCATGCCGAATGACATTATACCAAACGACTTTATAAGAAAACTAGTTTATGCCAAATGGCATGGCATTACGTCATTTGGAATAAACTTGTTTTGCATAAGGATCCTTGGCATAAATGATAGTTGTTATAATGGACATTTGCCATAATCAGAACAATATATTTCAATTGCGCCAAATGACCGTTATGCCAATAGAGTTTATGTCAAATGTCCCGTTCCCGTTAAATTTTGAACTTTTACGCAACAATATTCAGCAATGCGAGCCTACCAAGGAGCCTACTTGATGTGATTCATAGTTTTTTTGTTATAATCTTTATAATTTTGTTATAATATTTCGTAGCCTTATTACTAAATAATGCTTTTGTAGAAAAATTGGACAAATCGGAAACGGTATTTAAAATTCTAAACCACTGACAGTAGTTGAACGCAAAAAAAAACTCAGTCAAAAGATACTACGCATCTCTAAGACAATGTAGACAACAGCTATCAAGTTTGTAGCGAAAAACAACGCGCGTAATTTCAACAGATTCGTGCTACTTACTAGTATTTTGTACCTGTTTTGTATGTACTACACACATATTCTGTCCTTATTGGTCAAAGTGAAGGAGAAGAAGAAAAACAAAAACGATTATTTGCTGCCCACCAAAAGCAGTGAAATCCTATTTAAGTATGTTACCAGCTTATAAAAAGAAGCAAAAAACGAATATTGGAGAGAATTTAAAAATATCTATATTATATCTATTTTAGAAAAAAAAACGAAACGCATATGTAAAACCTAACAGTTACAAATTGGAGGAACAAAAACAAACAAATATTTGGCGCGAATGAATTCGATTTTGGGTTCCGTTTTTTCCGTTTTGGCATTGATTGTATCGCGACAAGAAAAAAACAAACCCGTATATATTTATTCGATCAGTACGAAACCAGAGGATATATATATTTTAACAAAAAAAAAAACAAGCTGACAAACCTATAGAAGACAAAGGACAAGGGTGAGTGATGAACTACCGGAAAACGCGACAAGGGGAAGCGGGGATCGGGGATTTTGCAGAATACAAAAGAAATGATAAAAATTAGTACCTTTCGAAGGAAACTTACTGTAAACTCAATTGCGCACACACATTTATTAATTGTTATTGAAGAAAAAAAAACAAGAAAATGACATTATATCGTATATAGCATGCAGAGCAGACAAAACAAGGTAAAAGAATATTTAAACTAATCTCTTCGAAACAGTAAAGGATCATAGGATACATTACCAAAAAAAAATCAACCCGATCGTAGGAGGCTATTTTTGTACGCATTCGCGACCACGTGGCAGAGTAGGCTGTCGTCGACGTCACAGGACGTCGCCATTTTTGAAGGTAGTGAGATTCGGTTCGCAGTCATATCTTAACCCGTTTTTATCAGTTCGAATTGTGGAATTCGCATACAGAAGGGAAACCAATTGGACGAATAAGTTTCGGCAGAAAACCGTTTCGAAAATGATGGCTATAAAACTTTTGATTAGTGAAACACGAGGTAATTTACAAAGACTGTTCATAAACAAGAAACTAGAAACGGAAGCTGAGGACTTTCCGGAACGAAGATTGGGAAGCGGAAACACGAGGAGCTGAAAACCGATAATTCTAATATAGTCTAAACGTAGTCGAACACAGAAATCTTTCTTTAGTCGTGGTGTGTATGATTGGTCAATTAGAACGTTAGGTTTCTTTTTTCATCTTTCATTGACATTAGGTACGATTGGCGATTCCCTCGGATTTTGAGGGAACGAAAATTTAACAGGGTTGAACCGCGATGAAATTACTCGAGAATACTATACATAGGTCATCGCAGCAGCTAGATTCATAGGTTTATGCATGCCAATTATGGAATTTATCCTATCTCAAAACATTGTTTGTATCCAAACTTCATATTGCATCGAATTCATAATAGTTGGGGATCCAGAGATACATTACACCCATGACCCCTTTAGACGAAGTGCCCTCTCGACGAATCTAGTGAGCTATATTTTTGACAGACACAATATTATGATTCATAGCATAGTTAAAAAAATGGTCTCATAATCGCAACTGTCAGATGCTGCCTCTTTAGAACGATTTTGATGACTTATTGTCATATTAAAAATGACAAGGGTCCGAAAGGTGTCCTGCTTCAATGCAGAATTTGCCCAAGTTTTTACCTTTGCCGCTGATTTAAATTCCTTAAAACAGTATTTACATGTGCTTTGCACATCCTTCGTTTCATGATTCGTTTTGGAACTGGATGCCAGATGATTTTTTTGAAAAATCTGTATCGCGCTTTTCAAAAATCTGTATCCCATACAAAATTTGGGTGAAAAATCTGTATCCCATACAAAAATAAAATAGTCCCTCTAGCTAAACAATCTGTATTTCATATAAAATGAAATCTGTACGGATGCTCAAAAATCTGTATAATGCAGATAAATCTGTATATATGGCATCCCTGCTTCAGTGTCCAGTGACAAAGCAGGTTTTGTTAAGTGAACTAATCGTTATGTCTACAACTCGCTATGACGGATAGAAGGTAAACACTGATATAATGCAATTCTCAGCCTACTATGATTATAATTATACTGAAGTTCTAGCGTAACAAGTTCCTTGATCGTGACACCCAGGTCGTTGACGAGTTTACATCACGTGGCATGTCTTGGACTTGGACATGCCATTTTTTTTGAAAAAGGTGCCCGCGTGGGAACCTAGCCACTAAGCACATATTTTTTTCAGAAGGATAGCGGTGACATTATTGTTATCAATCGCTAAAAAACAAGGTTGCTCGACCATATGGTCGACATTCTATTTTCATATCATTGTCATCCGGTTTTAGGATGACATCATTCGGTCGATGGACCACACGGTTTCCGATCAAATGTTGTTAAGGGGCGTGATCGTATCGCCTCTCAGTCGATCTTGGGCGGGGGATTTCGTTCAGTGTAGTTCGATATCGTCGCGTCTAAACGTGTATTTGTTTCTACCGAAACTTCTCGCGTGTTTTCCGTTTCGCGCTTTCTATTCTGATTCCCGGACGCTGTTCTCTGCTGCCGTTTGTGTCTATCTGCGCCATCAGGTTATAGGCCCAGCTGTGGTGCGAAAAGTGAAGTGTTCCGGCTAAGAGAGCCGCTCCGGGTGAACTTTTTTGTGGTAGGCGTAGGAGCGAGGACAAAACCGCGAAAGAGCGAAGAAGAAAAGTGCTTGAAAAGAGGACGATAGTAGAAAACCAAAAACAAACGTCGTTTGACAACATCGTTTCAGCGCTCGATTCCCGATCGAACGACGACTTCTGCCTGAACTTTGTGAAGGCGAAACCGATGGATGAATAATACAGGGGGATGACGAAGGGCCAGAACCCAGCATTCAATTCAATATGGCGTCCAATGTTTTTGTTTTGATTGCTTATTTCATGAAAAAAATGCGCTGAAAACATCGACACTGCTTCCCTGCTACATATAATATCGTGAAAAGTGATAAAGAATGAGAAACAATCATCAAAAACAACGATTTCGTTTGAAATGTGTTGTTGGCACAGCTCCGTACCACCCTTCGACAGTGCAACCAGTGCGCAACATACATAGTGTTGAACATAGCAATCGGAGACAGCGTTTGTGGATCACAGCAACCACTGGACTGAAGTGTCAAGTTAGGTGTAACGAAAATTCCTTTCATTACTGTTTCAACCTCTAACCAATAAACACATTGTTGAGAACCACTGCCTTTCAATAGGTTATGGGCCCAGCACCGTAAAGAGAAGAGAGTAAAGTAGAAAGATGGAAGACGAAAAGCGTTGGATCTTTCACGGTCACAATTACGACCAATGGGCTTATCGCGTCACGGTACTTCTGGAGGAAAAAGGCCTTATGGAATGCATCGAGCGGAACATCGAGGAAGAAGAGTACTTCGCCGAAGCAGATGGAGACATCCCTGAAGTGAAAGCAGAGAAGAAGCGCAAACTCGAGCAACGCAGGAAGGACGATCGCAAGTGTAAGAGCCTGATTATCCATCGTATCGCTGATAGCCATTTGGAGTTCGTGATGGGAAGAGAAACCGCCAAGGAATGCTGGGAAAGTCTTCGGAATACTTTTCAACGACGAGGATTGGCAAATCGACTCTTTTACCGCAGAAGACTTGGGATGGGCCCATATAGCCGAGGCGGTAAACGCACGGGTATTCAGCATGACCATGCTGAGGGTGACGGGTTCGATTCCCGGTCGGTCCAGGATCTTTTCGTAAAGAAAATTTCCTTGAATTCCTTGGGCATAGAGTATCTTCGTGCCTGCCACACGATATACACATGCAAAATGGTCATTGGCAGAGGAAGCTCTCAGTTAATAACTGTGGAAGTGCTCATAGAACACTAAGCTGAGAAGCAGGCTTTGTCCCAGGAGGACGTTACGCCAAGAAGAGAGAGAGAGAGAGACTTGGGATGTTGAAGCTGAAGAATGGAGTAAGCATGCAGAACCATCTTCTGGAATTCGACAAGCTTCTTCGGGGATTGAAGACGACAGGAGCAAACATAGAAGAGGACGATGCGATCACGCAGCTGTTGTTAACCCTGCCGGAATCGTATGACGGACTATGCACCGCTCTGGAAACCATGTCGTTCGAGAAGATTTCGTTGAATTTCGTGAAGAGTCGATTGCTGGAAGAAGAAACGAAGCGGAAAGTTAAGAATCAAAATTGCGACGACGAAGGACCTGAATCAGCGTTTGCCGGTAAGAAATTCAATTACAAGTGTTACAATTGCGGCAAGACTGGACACAAACGTTCGGATTGTAAAGTCAAACCTGAAACCGGAAAAACGAGCCGTGAGTTTGGAAAACCTGGATGGACCAAAAGAGGACGAGCGAACGTCGGCTGTTTCGAGGACATCGCGTTTGTTGCCACTTGTGAATCGGATATTGCTGGAGTTGCGGAGAAGTCAAGTGATACGTTTCATTGGTTCCTGGATTCGGGAGCGTCCGATCATATGGTGAAGGATAGGAACTGTTTTGAAGAACTTCATCGCCTGCCTCAGAAGATATCGATTGCTGTTGCCAAGAGTGGTCAGTCGTTGGTCGCGGAATATGCTGGAACAATACGAATGTACACCGAAGTTGACGGAAGGAAGCTATCATCGGTCGTCGAGGATGTGCTGTATGTACCAGGACTTCACTTGAATTTGTTTTCGATTAGTCGCATAGAGGAAAAAGGAATGTCCATTACTTTCGCCGAAGGAAAAGTTATCGTGAGTCGAGATGGGAGAACTGTTGCCACTGGAAGGAAATACGGAAGGTTGTACAAGCTGAACGCGGAAGTGAACTTGGAATTCAAGCGTGAAGCCGAGGCGCATGTTGCGAACAGTGCAGTTTTCGATCTGTGGCATAGACGTTACGGACATCTCGGAGGAGCGAACTTGAAGAAGCTGTGGCGGAATGAAATGGTCCAAACAAATTCGAAGCTACCTGAGTCAGTGGAAACCAGCATCTGTGAAGTATGTATGGAAGGCAAACAGTCTCGGAAACCGTTTGGAGAATCAACTGGAAGACGATCAAGCCGTCCATTGGAGCTGATACACACGGATGTTGGAGGACCCTACACACCTGCGACGTGGGATCGGAAACGTTTCTTTGTCACGTTTATAGATGACTACACCCACTTCACCGTAGTCTATCTGATGGAATCAAAAGATGAAGTGTATGAATTTTTCAAACAATACATGGCGAAGGCGACATCATACTTTGGACGAAAGATTGCACGGATCCGTTGTGATAATGGAGGAGAATACTCAAGGAAAATGTTCAAGAGCCTGTGCCGAGCAGAAGGAATCACCATCGAAGCAACAGTCCCCTACGCTCCGGAACTAAATGGCGTAGCTGAACGCATGAATAGGACTTTGTTGGACAAGGCACGTTCGATGATCTGTGATGCTGGTCTTTCAAAGAGCCTGTGGGGTGAAGCTGTGCTGGCTGCTAGTTATTTGAGTAACCGTAGTCCGACTAGTGCATTGGAAGTTGTGAAGACACCCTATGAGATGTGGTACTCGAGGAAGCCGAACATAGACAATCTCCGAGTGTTTGGATCAATTGTCTACACGCATGTACCGAAACAGCGACGAGGAAAGTTGGACCCAAAGTCAGAGAAGAACATCATGGTTGGATATGCCACAAGCGGATAAAGAATCTGGGATCCTCGGAAGAAGAAGCTGTTCATTTCTCGTGACGTTATATTTGATGAAAGAAGGAAGGAGAAGCCAACAGTATTTCCTGCTGCTGATGTCGATTAGTCTAGTGATGAACTGGATAGCGAGGAGCGAATTGTAATCGAGCCGGAGAATTGTCTGGAAGAGGTGCAACCTGAAAACGTGGATGAACATTATGAAGCGGAAGATGAACCTGTTCCAAGACCGGATGATGCAAGTGAAACTCTTGACGTTGAGGAAGGTCCAAGTAGAAAACGAGGTCGTCCAGCCGATGAAACGTTCAGTGAGCATCCAGTGCAGAAGCGAGCGATTAAAGTACCGACCCGGTTGAACGATTATCATATGACGCACAATGTAGAATCAACGTTGGCGTACGCTCTTAGTGCTGAAGCATTTGTAGACGAGATCCCCAATAACATTGATGAGCTGAAGAAAAGAAGCGACTGGAGATTTTGGAAAGCAGCTATTGAGTCGGAATTATTATCGTTGAAGAAAAATGGAACCTGGACTTTGGAAGCAAACCCAGGAAACAAAAACATTGTTGACTGTAAATGGCTATTCAAACTCAAACGTGATGGAGATGGAAACATTGAACGCTACAAGGCCCGCTTAGTAGCAAAAGGATATTCGCAGAAGAAGAACTTTGATTACAATGAAACCTACGCGCCTGTTGCAAGAATTTCTACGATCCGAATCCTGTTGGCTGTGGCAAACCAAAAGCGATGTGCAATCCATCAAATGGATGTCAAGACAGCATTCTTGAACGGGACGTTAAAGGAAGAAATATACATGAAGCAGCCCGAAGGTTTTGAAGAAGGAGGACCAAATATGGTTTGCCGATTGAGGAAATCGCTGTATGGATTAAAACAAGCACCGCGAAGCTGGAACGAAGAATTCAACAATTTCATTCTGAGCCTGGGTTTCCAACGATCTGCCTATGACAGCTGCCTGTATTTTCGAAAAGTTGGAGATGTTACCGTTTATCTCTTGCTGTATGTCGATGATATCTTGCTGATTTCAAACAATCTGGAGGAAATTGCCTGTATCAAACGGAAGCTGTCCAGGAAATTCGAAATGAGCGATATGGGTGAACTGAAACAATTCCTTGGATTGAAGATTGATTACAACCAAAATCGAGGAGAAATGAAGATAAGTCAATCACGGTACATTGATAGACTACTGAACCATTTTGGAATGTCGGATTGCCATCCGGTATCAACACCACTTGAACCTCAACTAAAACTGGAGAAGCAAGGAAATGGACCAATCACGAAACATCCGTACCGAGAACTGGTTGGCTGCTTATCATATCTGGCGTTGTCTTCAAGACCGGACATCAGTGCAGCAGTTAACCTGCTCAGTAGATTTCAATCTGCACCAACAGATATACACTGGACACATCTCAAACGATTACTTCGCTATTTGAAGGGAACGAGAAATCTCGGATTAATGTATCGTCGCAGTAGCCAAGCAGATGCCCTAATTGGATATGCTGATGCTGACTGGGGTAATGATTGTGAAGACAGACGTTCAATATCCGGATTTGTGTACCAGATTTTCGATGCCACTGTTTCATGGACATCTAGATTTGTGTACCAGATTTTCGATGCCACTGTTTCATGGACATCTAGAACACAGTAGCATTGTCGTCGACTGAAGCTGAGTATGTTTCTCTTAGTCAAGCTACTTGTGAAGCCATTTGGATAAGAAATCTCTTGGTAGAACTTGGAATACCGATGGATAAACCTGTGAAGATCTACGAGGATAATCAACCTTGCATTAAAATTTCGGAAGAACCTCGGGAGCATAAACGTATGAAGCATGTTGATATAGGATTCCATTTCATTCGTGAGTGCATCCAAAACAAGATCATCCAACCGGTTTATATTTCGACGAAGGAGCAAGTTGCTGATATACTCACAAAAGGACTTCCTGCTGGACCCTTTCTGTTTCTCCGAAGTAAGCTGAACCTGTCCGATTGAGGAGGAGTGTTGAACATAGCAATCGGAGACAGCGTTTGTGGATCACAGCAACCACTGGACTGAAGTGTCAAGTTAGGTGTAACGAAAATTCCTTTCATTACTGTTTCAACCTCTAACCAATAAACACATTGTTGAGAACCACTGCCTTTCAATACATAGTCCACACAGGACGAGACAACACCGGCCGATGGACGAACCGTGCGCTGAGCATAGCTGTCAGGTATGTTGGGAGAGTGAGAGAAAAGTAGAGTCCAAGTAAAAACATAAAAATACTGGCGAGGAGGTAAACAAAATGGTTTGTAGTAACAAGAAGGCAAATTAGAGGAAGATTAGTTTCAAGCCAAATTGATGTTTAAAAGTAAAGTGTAGTTCAAATTTCGTTTTAAATTGCATATCGAACTGATAGTGGTAGCGGTGATTAGTGGCAGTGTGATTTTCTGAATAATCAAGGTCAGCTAAACTAATCAAATAAGTGAAGTTTATCATTAGCAATGTATAATTTGTAGGATCCAACTAGAACCAACCTCGCGCTAGTAAACCATACCTGGAAGGAGGAATACAAGAGAAAACCATTAAATGTAAGTGATTAGAAGTAAGCTTTAAAAGAAATTATTATTAATTAAATATTTATATTGTATTTTGTTACATTAAATAAAGTTTCAAGCTGTCACACAACAAACAAGTGCTGCTCTGAAAATTCGGTTTGAATAGGGTGGTCCGATTTCGAACATGTGTAATTTCCTAAATAAGCACTAGCAACACACGAGCCACACTCCCAAAAATCAGGAGCAAGTTAGGGTAAACCGACCAGAAAGTGGGTACCAAACAAAACGCGCCGTACCAAAAAACGATGATGGGTAGAGCAGCGATGTACCGAGTTTGACAGCCGTGTCACCCCACTGGAATAACATCGTCGGCTCAACTGCCGTAATTCTGCAAAGTGACGTAAGCGCGAGGGGAGAAGGCGAAGTGGTCAACAGAAACCAAGCCAAACAGTCAGTGGTAAGTAAACGTGAGTGTGTGGCACCACTGCAAGAAGCCCGGCCATCTCCGCTGGAATAGTCGGTTGCTTGCCTCCAAGTCGGAAGGTGAAGGTAACTCCAGGAATGTGCCAAAAAACGAAGGGTCCAAAGCCGCCCACTGCGACAGCCGCAGTGTAGTGGAGAAAACTGTTCGTCGTGGGTCATCAACAATGGGGCGAGTGCCGACTGACTGACTAGCGACAAGTCGTTTTTCGAGAAGCTGCGGAAATTTGCCGGCAACTGGATTACAGTAGCGGACGGCAAGAAAGTACAAATTCAGGGTGAAGGAAGTGGAGTGATGAAGCATCTGACGGTGTGTTTCGACGAAACGAGTTGCCGGGTGGTCGATGCTATCGGCGATGTTGTTACCATGGATAGCCTGTATTACCTGCGATGCGATGAGTCTTCGGTGAATGTAAGCGAGGATCATCTGGCGAACTGTCAAAATCAGTGGCATCGCCGGCTGGGCCATCGTGACTAGCAGGCCATCGAGTGACTCAACAAAGAGCAACTAGCAAGTGGCGTAAAGGTGAGTGACTGTAATCTCTAATTAGCATGTGCTGAGGGCAAGTCTTCAGGTAGTCCCTTTCCTCTGGTAACTGAACGGAAATCGTGGCAACCGGTACGTGATTCACATTGTGGACGACTACAGCAGATTCACCCAGATTCAAGCGCAGAAAAATGGACGTCGGTTATCCGGTCAAGCACAAGGGTTACCGTTTTCTGGACTCGGAAATGGACCATTAGTCGAGACGCAAAGTTCTTGGAAACTCGGGAATGATACGTCTTCCGTCGATACATCGATCATCGGATCCTGGCAAGCGACCGGCGGCGGACAGCGAGATCAAGCTGCTCCTCTTCCAGGAGGAGACGAAGGAGTATCCGGCCAGTTAGACCTTGGAGGCCAACGACTCTTTCGAATCTGCGAATGACGAAGCTGTGGAGGACGTCCGACGATTCCATCAAGAAACACACGGTAAAGCCCCGCGGCGCTTTGATGGTTATGTGCTGGATTACGACGCCGGAATCGCTGCTTGTGCCATGGAAGAGCCGGCGACATTTCATGAAGCTGTGCAGAGCCCGCAAAAGCGGTGGGCAATGAACGACGAAATGGAATCCCATGAGCAGTGCGGAACCTCTGCGTACGTTCATGGCTCTCTGTTTATCTCTAGGATCGCTTGAAGAGGAACCTATACATGCGCCAGCCGTTTGAATTCGAAGGAATGGGAAAGGAGGAGGATAGTGTGCCGGCTCAGGCGCAGCGTATACGGCTTCCGAAAGTCGCCGAGATGCTGGCACCGTGAGCTGATGGAAACCCTGACGAAGTACGTACGGATTCAAGCCGGCAGAATCGGACCCGTGCTTCTATATCAAAGAAGTAGCAACAACTACAATCTATCTGTTGGTCTATGTAGATGGCCTGCCCATCGCATCCTCGGAAGAGGCAGAGAAAGCGAAGCTATTTCAGAGTCTGCAGCAGGAGTTCCAGATGACTCGCCTGAGTCAAGTGCGCAGTTTCCTTGGCCTGGAAGTAGAGCACGACGGCGGTCGGTACAAGATACGTCTCGGAACCTATATCGACAATCTGATTCAGAAGCACGGCATGGCGGATGTGAAGATAGAGAGATCCCTTTTTGGAGGACGTGACAAGATACCGGAGCTTAGTACTGAAGCGCTTCTCGACCTAGGTGTACGGCGAGTACGGCGATTCTGGGGTGGAAATTCTGTTCGTCCACTGAGAAGGACTGGAGCGCAGCAAAGCGATATCTTTCAGAATTTCTCCCGGGCTTTCTTCAGGAATTCATCCTAGGATTTCTTGCGAAATTTTACTTCAAATTTCTTTGGAAGTCCCTTGGGAAACCTCTGGGATTCCTTCGAGAATGGATTGCGACAGGAATTTATTCGGAAATCCCTTCTGGGATTCCTTCAAGATTTCATCCTAAAAATACTTCGACAAATCCTGGCATCCTTTCAGGAACTCCACCTTTGGCATACTTCACGAACTTTTTTTGGGATAATTTTAGTAATTACTTCAGGCATTTTTCGGGCATTCTTCCAGGGGTTCCGTCAGCAATTCCTTCCGAGATTCCTTCTGGGATTATTTTAGGGATTACTACGGATTTCTAGGGAAATTCATCTGGGTTTCCTCCAGGACTTCCCCTAGGATTTCTTCTCGAACTTCACATGAGATTCTTTCGGGAATTCCACCTGAGCTTTCTTCATGAATTTCGCTACGGATTGCTTTGGGAATTTCTTCCGGTATTCGTCCAAGAACTCATCCCGTAACTCCTTCAAAGATTCTTTAAGGACTTCCATCGCGAACTCTTCTTGGAATTCCTTCAGGCATTCATACGGAAATTCTTTTAGAGATTTCTTCAGGAACTCCCCCTGGGATTCCTTCTGAAATTCCACCTGGCGTATTCTTCCAGAAAGTACGTTCAGGAATTGCTCCTGGGATTCCTTCTGGAACTTCTTGTAGTATAACATCAGAAATTCCTCCTGTGATTGCTCTGAACATTTCTGGGAGAACTCCATCAGATAAACCGTCTGGAATTGCTTCATAAATTCTGTCAGGCCTTCCATCGGGAATTCTTTCAGAGATTCCTTTCAGAGTATCCATCTGGCGAATTCTTCCAGGAAGTTCGTTCAGGAATTCCTTCCGGGATTGCTTCTGGAGTTTATCGTAGGATTACTTCAGGAATTCCTCCTGGGATTGCTCCGGCATTTCTTCTAGGACGTCTTTGAGAATTTCTACAAAGGTTGCTTCAGAAACTTCCCCTAGGATTCCCTCGAAAATTCCAATTAGGATTCTCTTTATGAATTTGACTTAAGATTCCTTCGGGAATTGATTGCTTCAGGAATTCTTCCCGGGACTCTTTCAGGAAATCATCCTGAGATTCCTTCAACAATTTCTCCTATGACTTCTTCGGGAAATCTACTTAGGACCCTTCAGAGCATTCACGTGCGATTCTTTCAGGAATTTCTCCCTGGATACCTTAATAAACCTGCTGGGATCACCTCACGAACTATTGTTGGGATACCTTCAGGAATTCTTACTGGGATTCCTCCCGGAATGCCTTCAGGGATACCTGAAAGGAATTCCACCTGAGAATCCTTTGGGAAATGATTGCTTCAGGAATACCTTCCGGGAGTCATTCGAAAACTTCACCAGGGATTTCTTCAGCAATAGCTCCTGGGGTTCCTTAAGGCATTCCAGGCATTACTTCAGAAACGATCTGTGATTCCTTCAGGAATTCATCTGGGAATTGCTTCAATAATTTCTCCCGGTATTCGTTCAACAAATCCTCCCGGAAATTCTTCACAAACTGCTTTTGGTATTCCCTCAGGAATGCCTCCTGGGATTCAATCAGGAGTCTTCTTGGGATTCCTTCGGGAATTACACCTGGGATTCCTACACAAATTCCTCCTGGGATACTTTCGGGAATTACTCCTGGGATTTCTTTACGAATTTCTTCACGTAATCCTCTCAAAATTTCTTCAGGAATTCTGTCGGGTATTCCTTCGGGAATTCTTCCAGGAAATTCTTTAGAAACTCTTCTTGGGATTCCTTTGATATTCCACCTGGCGAAATCTACCATATAGTTCTCCAGGGATTCTTTCAGAAACTCTTCTTGGTGCTACTTCAGAAATTGCCTCTGGGATTACTTCAGGAATTCCTGTGTAATTCCATCTATTTTTTTTTTATTCTTTTTTTAAATTTCTCCAAGGATTCTCCATTACTTTGTTCATGAATTTATTCAGGAACTCTTTTTCATAATTGCTTCCTAGGATTCTTTTTGATATTTTTCAGGAATCTACTCAGCATTTTACCAGATTCCTCCAGGAATTTCTTTTAGAATTTTTTCAAGGGATTCTTTCTTGAATTCCTCTAGAGATTTTTTTTAAATATATTCGACGATGCTTCCAGGAGTTTCTGCAAGGATTTCTAATGAAATCCCTCTGAAATTTCTTTCCAAAAATTCCTGCATTCAAGTATTCTTTCAAGGATTCCTGTGGCAAATCCTCTTAAGATTTCTTTAGGAATGCACCCAGGAAATTCTCTTCACGAATTCACCTATTAATTGTGCTGATTCCACGAGTGGAGTGAGAGCAATCGAGAATCGTCACTTTGCTCTCGAATGAACTCCTTGTTTTGATTCCGATAGTCGACTCGAATGAGGTGAGAAGTTCACTTTCGTTGCGAGTAATGGCAATGAACCAAAACAAATGCGATGTTTTTCGCAGAGCTGTCAAACCGGCGGTGAAACAAGAAAGCGCTTTGGTAATGGCGTATTCAAAAAGCGTATTTTTTATATGTTTTCTGATTCCGTCAATTTTTTAAATTTTTACGTAATATACATGGAGTATTGATTGTAAAATAAAAGTTTTATAGGTTGTTATTATTGGAAGGTATATTGCTGTTGGTTAAAGTGAGTATTTTCATCATTTCGATAACGCAAATGTTTCCAACGTTTGGCCCTTATCTAAAGCTTCTCGTTTGTTTTGTGTTGATGTGCTTCTGGATCTGGTGCTCCAGCTTCCAAACATTTCTACACAAAAATACTTTTTTGATCGTGGCTTCGCGTAATTTGTACCTTGGAAACAGTAGTATCCCGGTGTCGGAATCCGGAAAAGGCATGCGCTGGCTGTGGCAGAAGTTCGATGGTGAATGATACGGGGACTGTTATTTTGAGGTAAGTTTTCCAGGGTGCTTTTTAAAAATGATTTTGCTCTCACTTTTCAATGCATGCATGTTGTTTTTCTTTAAGATAACCATCGATGGTTTCGGCCTTGCTCGCGTAAACGTAAAACGGAGGAGAAGTTGCAGTGTACCGGTACCGACCACACCGATAGGTAATTCGGTAATTCTATTGGATGGAGTTTATCACACCTGAATTTGCTACCTTTCGGCCGTATCGATGATAATAATTGAAAGCTAATAGGTTTGTAGATTTGAAACTGATGGCAAGAGCTGAGACCGAGATGAAGGACGTTTGCTGCGAAAATCATTTTCTACTAAGGATTTCTCGTCATACAAGTGGACCTTGGGCGGCCTGTGGGCCTGCCTGATAATGTGCATAATTCCGAGTAGAATTTGTTGTAGAATCGCACACAGAAATTGATGTTAAGGTATTACCGAAGAAATGGGTGGCATGGTGGCATCTTTCTAAGGCTAATAAATCTATTCAACATTGTTCTTAATACACACCTTTTATTTGCCAAAAATACTTCTCTTCTCCGTCGACTGTATCGTACAATCTAAATGCTCAGTCTTAACTGAGCATGTTTCTTGCGGGTTGAAAATCCTTGAATAATTTAAGACAATTTTGGAAAAAGAAATAATTATGATGGTTGTTGCTGCTAGAGACCGAGAGCACTCTGCATTATCTCAAAAGCTGTTTCAAAAATACTCCTTCCGTTAGATTCATACGAAAATTGCTTCACGATCCTTCAATTCCTACATTGTTAAGAAAAATCTTAAGTGTCCTCCTTGCATTTGATAGTCAAGTCATACCGTCGAAGATTTTCTACTCGCTTGAGAATTGTTCTTAAGCATGTCTAATAACTCTCTCGAGAGACTATACAATTTTTCTAAATGAAATCCATTGAACAACTTCCCATTGAATGTCTTCCTATATTTTAAAAAGCTTATTTAAAAACCTTTATCTAATTCGGTAAGGGACTGCTCATCAACCTTCACAGTACCAGGTACCAACATCAATTTCATTAAGAATTTCTCCAATGGTTCTTTCAGGAATTCCTCCAGAAATTGTTCCTGGGATTCTTCCAGAAGGTCTCTGAGATCCCTCCAGGATTGCTTCTGAATATACCCCAAGATTTTCTCCAGGGATTCCTCCAGTGGTTTTTCAAGGATCCCTCTAGAAAATCCTCCATAAATTACTCTAAGCATTACTACAAGGAATCCTCCAGAAATCCTCCAGCAATTGATGCAGAGGTTTCTCCAGAAATACATCCGAGAATTCCTCCAGAGAATTTCTCCAGATTACCCTCAAAAATACCCCAGAGATTCTTCCAAAAATTCCTCCCGGGATTTTATTAGGAACTCCTCGAGGGATTCTTGTAGAGTTCTTATAGAAACTTCTCCACAGACCTCTCTACCAGGGATTCCTCCCGGAAATCCTCCAGAAAGTGTTCCAAGGATTGATCCAGGAATTCCTATAGATTTCTCAAGGAATTCTTCCAGGGGTTCCCACAGGCATTTCTATGAAACTTCTCAAAAAATAAACCCTCCAAGGATTTCTCCATGAGTTCATCCATGGATTCTACAAAGAAATTCTTTTGGTATTCATTAGTAAATACTCAAGGAATTTTGTCTATTTTTTTCAGGAATCCCTCCCGGATTTCTCCCAAGGAATCCTGTAATGCCACTAAGGATTCTTCTAAGACTTAACCCAGAGATTCCTTCAGAAATTCCTCTAGAGATTACTCCAGGAACACCTTCAGGAATTTCTTCAGGGATTCGGGGATTCTTCAAAAAGTTCCACCAGAGATTTCGCCAGAAATTCATCCACGATTTCTTTCAGGGATCCCTAATCTAATTTATCCAGAAATGCCTCCTGAGATACCTCCAGGAATTCCTCTAAGATTCCCCCAGGGATGAATGCTTACTCGCTTCATGATTCTTGAAATGTCTTCAAGAATTCCTCCAGAGACTCTAGTTCCTTGAGGAAAATTTAGAGGAATTCTTGGAGAAAACCTAGAGGAGTTCTTGGAGGAATCTCTTAAGTTCTCACTGAAGGAACCCCCAAGGAATTGATGGAAGAGTTCTTGCAGATATCCCTGTAAGAATTTCTGTAGAAAGAAACTGTTGGAGAAACTTCAAACGAATTTCTGCAGATATCTCATAGGAACACCTGGGGAAATTTCAAATGAGTGCTTGTAGCAATTCCTAGGGAAATCCTGAAGGAATTTCTGGATGAATCCCTGAAGGAATCACTGAAGAAGTATCATGGAAATTCCTGGAGGAATCTCCATTTAGCAATCTGCCAATGAACAGTGCCTTAGCCGTCTATCTTCTGTGTTTCGATGTTTGAAATCTTTTCAAATAGTATCTGTGTTCTTAAGCAAGAAGATTATCAGGAGTATTCCAAATGAGATCTCGTTGAGGACGCTGTACAAACATTTTCTGAGTTGATTCAATCCGAGCAATTATGGTACAACGGTATGAACCTCATACTATTGACTTGTCTATTGATGCACACTGAAAACTAGATTCTTGCAAGAACTACTGCAAAAATTACTTGAGAAATTCCTGGATATAGGGTGGAAGCTTCAGTTTTGGCCAGCCCAGAGTTTTGGCTATAGTGCGCTATTCAGCCTGTTACGATCTAAATTGGCATAAATTTATTTCTTAATAGTAGATTCTAATATAATATGATGATTACAGTTGTGAAAACCATACATTTTAATTAAAAGCTGTAGAAACAAATTATTTTCCTTAAAACATCAGCTCCCATATATCTATTTTGGCCAGGGTGCTTCTAATTTGGCCACTCTCGTAAGAAATACACGTGATTGGCCAGAATAGAAACCAAAGCTGAGAATATGGCCAAAACTGCGGCAATGCTTCTATTTTGGCCAGTGCCACTTTTAATACAAAAATCAAGTATTAGCTTGATTTCTGCATTTTTCTAATAAAGTATAGATCGAAACCTTTCATTTGACACATAGGTGGTTTTCATTGGATTTTTGGTTATTTTTATAAAAATGATTTTCCTTAGACTGGCCAAAATTGGTGCCCGCACCCTATGTGGAAGGAGTCCTTGCCGAATTTCTGAATGATTTCTCAGAAGATTTCCTGAAAGAATTCTATGAGAAATCTCTAGAGTAATTGGGTTGTTTAGTGAATAAAATATTGCTATTTTCTATATCCTAATCGAAAGATCTCATTTTTCTGAGTATAACGTGATTTTATTGGACTTCAATACCTTTGTTATGATGGTTAAATTAACAAAACAGTTTCAATTTTCGTGGATAGAATGACAGTTCAATCGATAAAGTGACAGTTCGACCCGAACAAAAATTTTTTCCCATACAAACTTTAAATGCATTTTAAAAATAGTCCCCGGACTCCAAAAATTATGAAACTTTGGATTCCGACTAATTTTTGGGTGAAGAATCCGATTATGAAATAATCCGGATACCCCTAAAGAACCCAATTGCTTGAGTTATTCATGGAAGAATTCCTGCAGAATATATCATGGGGAAATTCCTGGATGAATCTCTGGAGAAGTCTCAAAGGAATTCCTGGAGTAATCTCAGAAGAATTCCTAAAGAAATCATGGAGGTATTCCTGGATGAATCTTTGGAGAATTTTTTGCAGTATTCTTTTAACCTTTATGTGGCCGTCGGGGTACCCAGCGCCCATTTAAAAAGCACGGTGTAGAAAAAAGCAAAAAGTTTGTCGGACACATAACGGTTCAAGATTTTCTGGGAGAAATAGTGCAAGAATCCCTGAAATTTTGGAGATATAGTTGGAGGAATTCCTGGAAGAATCCCCAAAGGAATTACTGAAGAAATTCCTGGTGTTATTTCTATACGAGTGTCAGGTAAAATCCTTAGCGGAATTCTTGAACGATTATGCAAGTAAATCCTAGAAGATATCTTCTTTTAGACAAGCTTATATGTGGAGCAGGCCCGTGTGCAAAGGCGCGGGGGTTTCCAGATTAACCACCCCCCCCCCCTTCTGCAAACGGCCATGACGTGGACCAATGGGTGGAGGAATTCTTGAAACACTACCAATAAAAATTCTGTTAGAAACCAAAATTTAAAAAAAATAATACTAAGTGGAAATTGTGAATACATTTTCTGTCTGGAATAAATGTAAAACATCAATAATTATAGCAAAAAACTTTATTTTGGATCAGCACGCAAAATTTGTGTATTATTTTTCCCACAATTACACAGTAAGCGTAGATCTTTGCTTCAATTTTATGCTGGCCATTTGTGCCAGTACAGCCCTCCAACTTCGTCAGCGCTTTAGCTTCAGCAAGCGGATGCATTCAAAAAAAACTTCTAGTTCGCGATTTCACATTTTTCAGGTTCCGAACGGCAAGCAGAAGCGATTTCCGAACAAAGCGGCCATCTAACTTCGCTTCTGGTGCAACAGCAACTTTGACGATTTTCTATCGGGACAGCGTGAAGAGTGTGCAGTGGTGGTGGATTTGGTCACCTAACCGGAAGTCAGACGATACGATTTCATCTGAAAATACCATTCAAAATGTGTTTGATTATTGAAGAAATCAATAGATGAAAGTTTATTTACAAATATACTTACCAATTATGTACAATTTGTTGTGTTTCTCTGGTGTCGATTGAGCTCTCGACACCTCTTGAGGTTACGACTCTTCTCACCCAAAAACGTCACTTGAACGCGACTTCTGTCGATCAACATCGACTGTGGGAATGCGGTGAGAGTTCATCGGTGTTCACTCACACCGACTCTTGTCACCGCATTCGACTACGGGAATCGGGTGACACGTTCGACTCGACTTTTCTCACCTCATTCGAAGTGCAGAATGAGCACAAATGTCTAGAAGGTACCCTCCATCTTACTGGAACATCCGTACATCTTTGCAAACTACATTAGAATCACTTGGCACAATACAGGATCTCACGATAAAGGCGACACACTTCGCAAATGCTACAAACAACTGATGCTTGCAAGGGGAAGGGCATAAAAGGGGAATGTCACTAACCTTTGTTGACACTTCACACAACATAGGACATGCAACGAAGGGAAGGTCACTGTACATGACGCAAAACGGAGCCTTTCCCGAATACTCTGCATACGTTGATATTAACTTAATCTGATTTTTCAAGACGATTCACATCATTATTTTTACGATTAGCATAAAAACTTCGGAGAAAACTGAAAAACTTTAAAACCCATTTTTTTTCATAGTTTAGCTTACAAACGAAGTTTATTGAAAAATCGGTACAAAAAGGCTATGAGCAAGGAAATTATGGCCATTCTGAATCATCTCTGCTATATAATTTTATATTTATTTTTAGGATTGTAGATCAGTGGCAAAGGTTCAAATGTGATGGGTTTTGTATCAAAAACCGGCAAAACAAATTTGAGAAAAAATTGACACTTTCGAAGTCTGAACAAATGTGCTCATTCTGCACTTCGAATGAGGTGACGAAAGTCGAGTCGAATGCGTCACCCGATTCCCGTAGTCGAATGCGGTGAGAAGAGTCGATGTGAGTGAACACCGATGAACTCTCACCGCATTCTCATAGTCGATTTTGATCGACAAACGTCGCTTTCAAGTGACGTTTGCGGGTGAGAATAGTCGCAACCTCCTGAGGTGTCGAGAGCGATCGAGTGTTGTTAAAAACAAATTGAAATACAAGTTTTTCGGTAAGTAAACTCGTTAATAATTAAAATATTTGCGTGAATAAGAAAAAAAAATGTTTTAAACTTGTTTTTTATTAATTTATTATGTTTTATCTATTTTATAGAACATGCGCCGGCTGCGGTGCCAAATCTACCGTCTAGGGGTTGGGTGTCCACTTTCGCAACAACCCCGCCGAGTTGGTCCAGGATCTTCAGGAACTTTTGTCATCCTGCGAATTGGCATCCGGCACATTACCTACGTCCACTGACAGCACGTTGCGCCGTGATTGCCGTGGACCACCTGTGTTCTGAGCAACGACCCGAGTAGCGATTCGGTTGCCACCGATGGGGTGCGTATAAAACAGGCACCGGGCACTTTGCTTCCGAAAAGAGCCGGGCGCCGGTTTTCGGATGTCGTCCGATGACGACGAAACGTCGTCAGAAAGGTAGGGTCTTGTACCATTTGGGCAGGTGTACCTATTTTGGGCACTTGTCGCTATAACTAAGTCAATTTCAAACCGATTGATTTGAAATTTTGTCCAGAGTTAGCCACGTACAGTATCTAACTCTGTACAAAAATTCAAATCAATTGGTTTGAAATTGCCTTAGTTATAGCGACAAGTGCCCAAAATAGGTACACCTGCCCAAATGGTACAATACCCTATATGCCCGGTGAAGTAACTCAAGTGAATCATGACGATGATCGGACCAGCGGGAAAGGCTGTAAAATCGATATCTAGAAGTTCGTGAACGTCTGCTTGTGGAAGCTGCTTATGCGCTTCACAAATCTTAATGGATATGATGCCACGATGTTTATGCGGAGTGCAATTTCAGCAAATGAATTTCAAAAATAGAATCTTGAATAAATTTAATCAAGGTTTAACTTTGTGACTGTTTAAGGTACTATTGGAGAAAACTACTTTGCGGAACGGCGGATTAGAACACCAGAACTTCTAATCCGTCGGAGATCATGTGGGTTTTCGAACGCCCTAAAGAAATGAAAACGAAAAATATGCAATGTTTTACATTACTCGCGTTTAGCATCATACGGGCGTAACTGCAATGATTGATGTCTCTTCGTCGATTTTCTGTTTCAGGAATCCCTCAGAAATTCCACGATTTCACGGTAGTTTCCAAAGGATTCCGCGGGAGTCACACAAGGATTTCTCCAGGAGTTCTCTGAAAACTCCTCCAGGTAATTTTACCAAGAGTTTCTCCAGAAATTTCTCCTGGGATTCCTCCAGCGATTCCTCTAGAAGTTATTCTAGGGATTCCTCCAGAGCTCCTTGAGGAAATCATCCAGGATTTGCCCCAACAACTAATCCAGGGATTTCTTCAGGAATGAATTAACTACATCGGCTGTTTTCCTACTCTCCGCATCGACCAATGTGGCGCTAGCTTCTATGCGCGAAAAATCGCTAAAAGTAAATCGCAAAAATATTGTATGGCGAAAAGCATCTAAAGACAATTTCATCGAAGTGGAATACATTATTCGAAAAAATATTTGGTAGTGGTTGTGCACAATGGTGACTACTAATAAGCCTACCAAATATTTTTTCAGTAAAAGCTTTCTATTTCAAGTAATTCAAGTTTAGATGCTTTTCACCATACAAAATAAAATGGATTTACTCCTGCTGATCAACTGTGGGTGTGCGCCAAGCGGGTAGTCCATTCCTCTAGGGATTCTTCCAGAAATTCCTCCAGGACTTTTTCCAGGAATTACTGCTAATTCATCTGGGAATTTATCAAGGGAATGCTTTAGAAAATCCTCCACGTTGTCCTCCAGAAATTGTTCCAGGAGTTCCTCCATGAATTCCTCCACAAATTCATCCCGGAATTCATCCAGCAATTCCAACTGGTGTTCTTCCAGGAATTCCTCACAGAGATTCCTCCTGAAATTCTTCCATAAATTCCATTATTCATTCCTCATGGAATTCCTTCAGGATATATTCCAAAAATTCCTTTAGCAAGTACTGCAGGAATTCCTTCAGGAATTCCTCCAAGAATTGTTTCAGGAAATTGTTCCGGGAAATACTTTAGGGATTCTTCGCGTGAATTCCTCCAGGATTTACTCCATGAATTCTTTCAGCAAATACTCCAGAAAAAACTTCAAGAATTCCTCCAAAAAAGTAAAATAAAAAATAGCTTCAAAAATACCACCAGGAATTCTTCAAGGAAATCCTTTAGGAATTCCTCTAAAAATTCCCACTGGAAATTAAATAAAAAATCCTTCACATGAATTACTAAATCCAGAAAGTACTTCCAGAAAGTACTCCAGGAATTCATTCAGGGTTTTATCCATAAATTTCTTCATGAAATTCTTGAATAAATTCCTGGAAGAATTCTTGGAGGAATTCTTGGAAGAATTCTCCAGGGAATTCCTGAAGTAATTAGAGAGATTCTTGATGGAATTCTTGAAAGAACTCTTGGTGGTATTCCTGAAGGAATTCATGGAGTTTCTTGAAGGAATTCTTAGTAGAAGTTTCGAAGGAATACCTGGAGAAATTCTTGGAAAATTTCCTGGAGAAATTTTTGGAATATTTCGGAGGAATTCTTGGGGTAATTCCTTAAGAAATTCTTGGAGCAATTCTTGAAAGAAGTTTCAGAACAGTTCCTGGAGAATTCTCGGAGGAATCCCTGAAGTTGTCCTAACAGTATTTCTTGAAGAATTTCTGGAGGTTTCCTGAAGAATCTTTAAGAAGTTTTTAAATTTTTGAAAATGTGTTATTTTTTTTATTTTTTTATAAAAGATTTACTTTTTCTAAGTCACTATAATTTTTTTCAGATTTTTAGAATTTTGTTTTGGTATCTAAAATGAATTTCAAAGAGATTTTTTTTAAATCACCTTTTGACAGCTGGGCAACTGTTTGACAGCTCCGCCCAGTACAAACTGCGACGAGGGGTGATTCGACAAATCGCTCCCATACAAACTTCAAATTGATTTTTAATTAAGTTCCCGAACTCAAAAACTCATGAAAATTTGGATTTCGGCTCAATTTGACATGTAGATTCAGAATATCGAATTATCTCAACACCGTTAAAGAAGCCAATTCCTGAAGGGATTTTTGGCAGAAGTCTTAGAGGGACCCCGGTGGAATTCTTGGGGAAGGTCCTGTAAGAATTTTTAGAGGTATTCTTGGTGAGATTCTTGGAAGAATTCTAGGCAGATATCTAGGAGGTTTTCCTGAATGTATGTCCAGTTGTTGATAGAACACTGGAGGAATTCTTGGGGGAATTCCTGATGATATTATAAGATAAATTCCTGGATGAGTTTCTGGAGCATTTCGTGGTAGAATTCCAAGAAGAATTTATTAAGGAATTCCTGGAGTCAGAAGAAGTTTTCACGAAATTCTTTGAGATTTTTTTTTTCGTTAGAATTTTTTAGGAAATCCCTGAAGGAATTCTCGGGCGAATTCTTAAAGTAACCCCAGGAGTATTTTCTTGAGATTTCCTGTTGGTATTCATGGAAGAATTTCTGGAGTAATTTATGAAGAAATTTCTTTAAAAAATCCCTGGGAGAATTCCTGGAAAAAATCGTTGAGGAATTCCTGAAGAAGTTCCTGTAGGATTTCTTAAAGTAATTTCTTGAAAAATTCATTCACGAATTCCTGAATGAATTTCTAGAGAAATGCCTGAAAGTAACATCGGATGAATCCCTGGTTTTATTTTGGGAATAATTTCTGGAAGATTCGTGCACGTTTCTGGAGAAATTCTTCGAAGAATTTGTAAAAATTCTTGGAGGGATTCTTTGAGGAATTTTTGGAGGATTTTTTAGGAATATCAGGAGAAATTCCCGGTAGAGTTCTTGATGGAAATCTTAGAGAAATTCCTGGAGGGATTCTTGTGGGAATTTCTGGTAGAATTCTTGGAGGAACTTCTGGAAGAATTTTCAAGGAATTTCGTTAAAAAATCCTGGAGGAATTCTTGAAAGAATTATTGGCAGAAATTCTTGGAGGAATTTGCGAAGGATTTTTTGGAAGAACTACACCCATAAAGTTAAGAGATACAGAGTGGAGCTTGTAGGGCTTGAAGATCTTAATTCCAGAATAGTTTGGACGACCTAGATCACCAAGTGAATGCTGCTAAGTTATCAGAATTGCACTCTGAGGCTGCAAGAGTAGTGTAGATTATATTCCGCGAGCTTTCGCTATAATAAAGATATCCAAAGATTTACAGATACTGCGACCCCTACTTCAAAATACATTGGGTCCATTTGTATGCCAGTGGACACCCAAATAGCAAAACATAGAGATACTCGTAATATAATGAGGTGCAACAGACACAATTGTGAAAGAATATACCGATAGAGTGAAGAGAAACAAAAGTGGAGCCTATAGACCTTAAAGATCCTAATTCCAGAACAGTTTGGAAAGCCTGGAATATGCCATGAATATTCCAAAAGCATTATAGTTGTGCACTGAGGCTCCATCAGCAAGACTACATTCCACCAATATTTCTTACAAATAAAGCATGATACAGTATGTAGATATCGCAAACCAAACTTCAAAGTGTATTGGAGGCCATTTGTATTTCACGGAATGTCGAACCGTTGAACTACCACAATTCCAGAGTAGTTTGGTTGACCTAGATCACCCAATTCACGTACCATAAATTTTCTAGGGGTGCTTTGAGGCTTTTTGAGTACCGTAGACTATGTTGTGTGATCATTCATCGTGTACAAAATTTTGTTTAGCATGTTGGATTTGTGACACAAAATTCGGAGTGTTGTGGCGGCCGGGTCGGAGGCCTTAGAATAACTCTGGGATTAAAACTTCAACAGACTATGATAGGTAGTAATAGACTACATGTCAAGGATCAATGAAAACTATTGATGTTAAGCAAAACGATGAAATTTGAGCAAAAACATGTAGAATTTCTAAAAAATACAAAAAACACGTATTTCGAGCTACCAGCCAAAGGGGGGCGGTGCAAAGGGGAGATGCACCATGCATTTCTTAGCACAACTATTCTGCCCCACTCGCATAACAGTCCCATTTGCAAAAAGTAGGAATTGAGAAATCGGCATTTGAAGTTTAAAAACTTGTTTCCATATAAAACTTTGAAAAATCGCCAAAATTTGAAAAATATTTCGACCATTTCGAAACTTTCACACATTGCTTTGCACATGAATATATAACTGTAAAAAATATTACAATCACTACAAAGTTGTTCAGTTTTGTGTTACGTAATACACAAATCTATGATGGGACTGTTATGCGGGTATTTTTGATATGGGACGCTCATAACTTGGTATTTTTTTCACACATTGACATAAAAATTCGTAATTTTTATTGTTGTTTTTGGAAGTACATCAAAAATGATGACTATTCATAACGTTAACTCAGTGTTAACTTAAGTGATGAAAAGTCAAATAGGACTGTTATGCGAGTGGGGGCAGTATTCCCCTTGACTATAAAAAAATCCAGGGTAAAATGTTTAAAAACAAAGAAGATACATAAGTGACCCGATTTTGTCAGCCCCTTTTCGGAACACATTTTTTGCTCTTTTCAAAAACTTAAACAGTTTTTCAAACTTTTTATCCCTCTATGTTCTGCATCTCAGCTGTAGTTTGATGAAAAATATTAATAAATTGCTTAAAATGTGACCGTAAGATAATGAGAGCAAAAATGTTTGACGCAAAATGGGGCTGACAAAATCGGGTCCTCACTGTATTGCATTTCTGCCAAAAAAAAAAAAGAGATTAAAGGAACACATAAAAAATGATATACAAACTCCTGACGCACAATTCTTAAGCGATTAGAAGGTTTTTTTGTATGGACAATTTTTCCTTCCATGCTAAACTTTAAATTAGAATACTAAATGAAACAGCATGTGTTTAGTGTAATCAACTGTTGAAAGGGAACACCACATCTCAGTTAGGAATATATTTAAACAAATTGTATATTATAATAATTGCAATAACATTTATCCTACTTAAGCGATTAGAAAATCCTTGATGGTATCGAGGCTGCTAACGATTTTCATTCACAATGTGGAAGCTGAAAGATTATGAAGCAATTCTCGTATGAAACATTTTTCAAATTCCTTTTAAACTGCGTTCGGGGCAAATTATTTTATTGGGACAGGGAATATGGCCTTCACAAATATCGAGCATTATCTTCACTGCAGTCACATCGTTTACAGGGAATCAGCGCTTTCGAAGAAAGTTTATATTGTGGATTTAGCACCACATATACACATATGGAGGAACTTGTGTAGATATTATCGGAAGCTTTGTTCTGTTCGACATGGAGGGATTTTTGTGTGGAACTCATAGTTGATCCCAAATACTTCCCAACTTAGGTAGCTAACTAACATGACCAAGTCTCAGGCAATTTGGCCATTACAAACCACCCATGAAGAAGAGAACAAACCTGCTGATAATACCCTATATGTATCCGCGACAGTTCGGAAATTTGGTACATCTTATCGCCTCAATCGGAATCATTCGGCCAAAATGGAGCTCGGTCACATCCACAATATCGATATGATTGATTGGCTGAACTTGAAATGCTGCTGCCAATCTATTTGCTCTTCCTAATTCCAGGGCTACAACTCCGATGGTAACGCAGCTTTCTAAATGATTCTCCTGCCGGCTCTTTTCCGCTATCTCCTGAATACGGTCCCGGTCCGAAACCATTCACCTGAGCAAAGCTCTCTCTCTCTCTCTCTCTCTCTCTCTCTCTCTCTCTCTCTCTCTCTCTCTCTTCTTGGCGTAACGTCCTCACTGGGACAAAGCCTGCTTCTCAGCTTAGTGTTCTATGAGCACTTCCACAGTTATTAACTGAGAGCTTCCTCTGCCAATGACCATTTTGCATGCGTATATCGTGTGGCAGGCACGAAGATACTCTATGCCCAAGGAAGTCAAGGAAATTTCCTTTACGAAAAGAACCTGGACCGATCGGGAATCGAACCCGTCACCCTCAGCAAAGTTATGCTGAATACCCGTGCGCTTACCGCCTCGGCTATATGGGCCCTTACAAAGCACTCAGTCATTTTCATCTGAGGATGAAGGAATCAAATCTTACTCTCAAATACATTTTAATATGATTTTGCTCACACCTACCTGGATAAGGTTGATGATTTTTCAGTCTTTCCTATATGGATGGACATCCAGTTGAAGGAAAATGTTTCCCGGAGTTCGTTCCGGGGCAGGTAAATATCCATCACAACATCCTAGATCACAACCACCGTTTACGTGTGCAAAAAAAAAACTCAAAACAAACACCCACCGTTGTTGAGATCAGGGCGAGATGCGAAAACAAATTTTGGATATAAATAATCAAGTAAAATACCCATAACTAAATAAAACGTTTGCTCATTGTTTGAAAATAATTTTATTTAGATTTTTCTGGTAGGTAACTTTGTATTTCATTGAATAAAAATGGAAATATTTGAGATTAAAATGAAATACTTATTTTGTTGTTTAATGAGTACGCCATAATCCGAGTGCTGTCGTGAAGCTCTATCCAGTTGACAGATGAGCGAATGAACATTCGTTTGTTTTGGTTCATTCCATTTCTCACATCGAAAATGAAGCTCTCACCTCATTCGAGTCGACAACCGGAATCGAGTGAGAAGAGTCATGTGACGACGAGGTGAGAATAGTCGACTCGAGTCATTCGCCGTGCAGAATGACCACAAAAATGAGTCCACAACGTTTTATTGCCATTTTTACTTATTTTGAAGTTGTCTTCGTTCTGAACGAGCAGCATCTGAAAATTGCGATCCCGGCTACATTTTTTCCTACTGTGCATCGGTAGGGCGCATCGTTTTTTCATATACATTCAGTCTTTCAATCAAATTCCATTTCGATAATAAGATAACATGTCATTAATAACCGCACACTTCGATCATTCTTATCCTAATAGTGTATTTTCAATCCATTTCCCTAACCTTAATAATTGCACTTAACGATAAAATTAGAGAATGTAAAACAAGGTGGGTTTATTGAATCTTGGGATTACCGAGATGATCAGTAAGTGAAAAAGGTAAACTTAATCATCAAAGTACTATGAACATCAGTAGGTCGGCTCTAGAGGCACGTTCTCCTCCATTTGGGAAATTTGTGCCATCGCCATGAACACGAGCCTATTCATCATTTACCTGACGGAAAAGGGAAGGAAAAAGGATAGGAGATGGGAAAGGACAGGTAAGGGAATAGGATCGTCATACTCGCAAAAGCGTACCACAATGGGTTCACATAGCGTCCTGAAAAGGACACTGTAATAACGCATAAGCGTGCCACAATGGGTTCGAACAGCGCCCTGAGAAGGGCACTGTGATAATGCATAACGCGTAAAGAGAGCCTATAGCTCTTTACCACAGCGGGTCAAGAACAACAGAACGTCCTGAAGATTCAGGTTTCTGAAGTCAGTTTCACTTAATAAGTGTTTCCCGAGTACTCGGAAACGCAATTGCGCAAAAGCTGGACAGTTACATATTAAATGATACGAAGTTCCATAATCGGATTCACAGCTATCACATGCAAATGAATCAGCTTGCTGAATATTCGCCATGTGATAACTGAGTCGGCAGTGGCCAGTCAATGCTTTGACCAGCATGCTGCAATTCTGCTTTGACAGATTTGTTAGATACTTTGCCACCCCTAGAGATGGCTCAGTACAATACAATTTTGTTTGACGACATGACTCCAAACTATTCCAGTATTGTTTGTGCTGAGTGGCAGCCCAGGTGTCAATCTGAAGCTTCACCCAACACTTGGATACCGGAATAGCTGGCTCAGGGCCAATGAAGTCATGTGATGCTCCAGTGCGAGCTAACTCATCAGCCAATTCATTTCCAGCGATGGAAGAATGGCCAGGTACCCATACAAGGTGAACAGCGTTTGCTGAATTCAGCTCCTCAATTTGAGTTCGACAAGCGATAACTATCTTCGACCTGGAGTTGGCCGAAGCAAGTGCTTTAATAGCAGCCTGGCTATCTGAACAGAAGTATATTACTTTGCCCATTACGTGCTGCTGAAGTGCTGATTGCACTCCGCACATAAGAGCAAAGATTTCGGCCTGAAAAACGGTGCAGTGTCTGCCAAGTGAATAAGACTGATACAGCCTTAGTTCACGAGAATAAACACCAGCACCTGCTCGACCTTCTAGAAGGGAGCCATCAGTGTAACATACAATGCCGTCTGAAATACTTCTCTCCAGATAACCAGATGTCCACTCTTCCCGGGAAGGGAATTTCGTGGAAAATGTCCTATATGGAAAATTACAAGCAATTGTAAGATCACTTGGAGCAAGGACAACTTTGTCCCAATTCACCAAAAGTGGAAACAACGAGGTGTGTGTTGAACTGCGGTTCACAGGAGTTTCCTCTAGTAAACCGAGTACCCATAGACGGTAAGTGCAAGAAAGTGCTTCTTGTTTGAGATGAATGTGTAGTGGGACAACGTCAAAGAGAACTTCGAGCGCTGCCGTGGGAGTTGAAGAGAACGCTCCAGACATCGCCATTAAGCACATCCTTTGGAGATGGCCTAACTTTGATTGGACCGTTCTCACTTCGCCCTTTTGCCACCACACAAGACATCCATAGGCCAATATTGGCCGAACAACAGTTGTGTAGATCCATTTGATATACTTGGGTTTTAGACCCCAAGTTGTACCAAAGGTTCGCCGGCATTGCCCGAAGGCCATACAAGCTTTCTTGATTCTGAACTCAACATGAGGTGTCCAGGAAAGCTTGGAATCAAGAATGACTCCAACGTACTTTACCTGTTCAGTCATATTGATTTCAGAATCAAAGAGACGTAAAGTTCGAACACCATTACGGTTTCACTTTTCCGTGAAAAGAACAATAGATGTTTTACTCGGATTTACCGAAAGGCCATATTGGCGACACCAACCCTCAACTACCTGAAGAGCGTTTTGCATCAGGTCGAAAAGGGTGCTGATGCACATACCGACTAACAATGTTAGGTAGTTGTCGGCAAAACCATAAGTAGGAAAACCGCTATTATTGAGTTGCCTCAATAGCGTATCTGCTACGAGATTCCATAAAAGTGGTGATAAGACTCCCCCTTGGGGGCATCCACAAACACTCAATTTCCTAATCGCCGCTTGACGCAATGTCGAGAAGAGATGTCGGTTTTTGAGCATTTGGTGAATCCAATTGGAAATCATTGGAGATATACCATGACCCCGTGCGGCTTCCAATATGGCATCGAAAGGCACGTTGTCAAAGGCACCCTCGATATCTAAGAAAACACCCAAGCAGGATTGCTTTTGAGCGAATGCCTTCTCGATATCGTAAACAACTTTGTGTAAAAGAGTCACAGTGGACTTTCCAGATTGGTAAGCATGTTGGTTCACATGAAGAGGCACATTGGCCAGATAAACATCACGGATGTGATGATCCACAATGCGTTCTAAGCATTTCAGAAGAAAAGAGGTCAAACTGATAGGTCTGAAGCTCTTTGCTTCTTCATACGACGCGCGACCCACTTTCGGAATAAACTTCACAGTAATATCCCGCCAGGATTTGGGAATATACCCTGTAGCAAAACTGCAAACAAGTAGTTGTTTCAAAACATGTTTGAAATGATCAAATCCCTTCTGAAGCATAATAGGATAAATCCCATCTGCCCCAGGAGATTTGAAAGGAGCAAAGCTACTAAGTGCCCATTCAATCGATTCTAAAGTTATGATACTCCGAGCCGAAGCTAAAGAATCATAACTACAAGAAAAGACATCAGGTTCATCCGAAGATGTAATATCCACACATCCGGGGAAGTGTGTACTGAATAAACATTCTAAAACTTCCTCATCAGAGGAAGTGAAATCACCATTTGGCAAACGAAGTTCGTTCACTTGAAAATCCTTAGATTTTGCAAGGATTTTGTTAAATCGACTGGCTTCACTCAGACTGGAAACATTTGTACAAAGGTTTTTCCAGCCGGATCGTTCAGCAGACCGAAGAGCTTTCTGGTAGGCCTTGCGAGCCGACCTGAAAGCCTCCGATCCAGCCGAACGTCGTCTGTTCCAACTCTTTCTACATTGTTTCCTAAGCTTCGCCAGATCGGAGTTCCACCAAGGGGTTCCTCTTGTGGTCTTCACAGACCGCAGAGGGCAGGCTTCTTCAAAAGCTTCCATGATGAAGGCCGTTGTGGTATCAACGGCATCATCTAAATCACTTGGAGTGTCAATTGATGGTGAGTATCCATGAAATTTGGCTGCAACCAAATCGGTAAAGAGATCCCAGTTGGTTGACCGGGGATTCCTGAAACGCAAAGTTTGCGAAGTAAAATTCACATGTTCAAACAAGATGTAACGATGATCAGATAAAGATTCTTCATCTGACACATGCCAATTGGTCAGCTCATGACTAATTCTGCTAGAGCAAAGCGTTATGTCTAACACTTCCTCTCTACCAGATACCATGAAGGTTGGGCGGTTGCCTATGTTAAGTAATCCAAGATCTGTACTACTCAAGTATTCCATCAAACTGGAGCCTCTCAAATTGATGTCTGAGCTGCCCCAGATTATATGGTGAGCATTAGCATCACTACCAACAATTAGCGGAAGGCCTTTTGAAGTGCAGTATGCAATGACTTGCTTGAAAGCATCCGTAGGGGATGGTTCATCATGCGGTAAATAAACCGAACAATAAACGTATTTCCTGTTGGGGTTTCCAACAGATACATCTATTATGATAGCACATACATCTCTGGTAGTTAGTTCAGAGATGAGTGTTGCAACGATTGCGTTGTTGACAAGCACACATGCTCGAGGCATGACACGTGAGTTTGCCATTTCATTTTTACTGAAAGTAGCAAACACCGGATTGACAAGGTTTCCTAAATAGAAATTCCCCTTACGAAAGTAAGGTTCTTGGACTAACGCCACTTGGGCTGTACCATTTTGCATAAGTCTACAAAGATTGATCGTTGCTGTTCTTTTGTGCTGAAGATTGATCTGAGCTATCCTAACCGTAGCCACTACCCAAACTAGGCAAGATTAAACTCTTAACAATCACAGCACAAAAAAGAACAGCAACAATAAAGCCAGATCGGTATCGAATTGAGTGCGCCAAAGGCGAGGATGCACAGAATACACTGTGTAAAACGCATAATGCGAAACCATATAGGTGAAAATCTAAACTAATTAATAACATCTTCATAATCCCGCCCTTATTCAGCCTCAAGTATGAGATTGAAGAAGGGCAGCTGATTGTCTCGGAGAAACACAAGGTCCACCGCGCTATTGCTCCGGTTAGCACAGTAAGGGCAAATACTGTGGAGGGTGCCCTGGTACTCCACAGGCTCCGTTTGCGGTTAGGTTTTTATTAGACCCCCCTAGCCATTCATTCCTAGGCACGGTAAGCATAAAGCCGCATAACACCATGAATTAGGGGTCACCTGATTAGTGGATTCCTACCACTGGAACAGGCGGTCCGTAGTGCTATTCTTAGCCAGTTGAACTAACCGCTACCGACACTACACAGCTATCTAGGCTGATCGGGAAAAGAAGTTGATATTGGTGATCAACTTCATACGGGCCCGAAAAGCCGTCAAATACATTTTAATATGATTTTGCTCACACCTACCTGGATAAGGTTGATGATTTTTCAGTCTTTCCTATATGGATGGACATCCAGTTGAAGGAAAATGTTTCCCGGAGTTCGTTCCGGGGCAGGTAAATATCCATCACAACATCCTAGATCACAACCACCGTTTACGTGTGCAAAAAAAAAACTCAAAACAAACACCCACCGTTGTTGAGATCAGGGCGAGATGCGAAAACAAATTTTGGATATAAATAATCAAGTAAAATACCCATAACTAAATAAAACGTTTGCTCATTGTTTGAAAATAATTTTATTTAGATTTTTCTGGTAGGTAACTTTGTATTTCATTGAATAAAAATGGAAATATTTGAGATTAAAATGAAATACTTATTTTGTTGTTTAATGAGTACGCCATAATCCGAGTGCTGTCGTGAAGCTCTATCCAGTTGACAGATGAGCGAATGAACATTCGTTTGTTTTGGTTCATTCCATTTCTCACATCGAAAATGAAGCTCTCACCTCATTCGAGTCGACAACCGGAATCGAGTGAGAAGAGTCATGTGACGACGAGGTGAGAATAGTCGACTCGAGTCATTCGCCGTGCAGAATGACCACAAAAATGAGTCCACAACGTTTTATTGCCATTTTTACTTATTTTGAAGTTGTCTTCGTTCTGAACGAGCAGCATCTGAAAATTGCGATCCCGGCTACATTTTTTCCTACTGTGCATCGGTAGGGCGCATCGTTTTTTCATATACATTCAGTCTTTCAATCAAATTCCATTTCGATAATAAGATAACATGTCATTAATAACCGCACACTTCGATCATTCTTATCCTAATAGTGTATTTTCAATCCATTTCCCTAACCTTAATAATTGCACTTAACGATAAAATTAGAGAATGTAAAACAAGGTGGGTTTATTGAATCTTGGGATTACCGAGATGATCAGTAAGTGAAAAAGGTAAACTTAATCATCAAAGTACTATGAACATCAGTAGGTCGGCTCTAGAGGCACGTTCTCCTCCATTTGGGAAATTTGTGCCATCGCCATGAACACGAGCCTATTCATCATTTACCTGACGGAAAAGGGAAGGAAAAAGGATAGGAGATGGGAAAGGACAGGTAAGGGAATAGGATCGTCATACTCGCAAAAGCGTACCACAATGGGTTCACATAGCGTCCTGAAAAGGACACTGTAATAACGCATAAGCGTGCCACAATGGGTTCGAACAGCGCCCTGAGAAGGGCACTGTGATAATGCATAACGCGTAAAGAGAGCCTATAGCTCTTTACCACAGCGGGTCAAGAACAACAGAACGTCCTGAAGATTCAGGTTTCTGAAGTCAGTTTCACTTAATAAGTGTTTCCCGAGTACTCGGAAACGCAATTGCGCAAAAGCTGGACAGTTACATATTAAATGATACGAAGTTCCATAATCGGATTCACAGCTATCACATGCAAATGAATCAGCTTGCTGAATATTCGCCATGTGATAACTGAGTCGGCAGTGGCCAGTCAATGCTTTGACCAGCATGCTGCAATTCTGCTTTGACAGATTTGTTAGATACTTTGCCACCCCTAGAGATGGCTCAGTACAATACAATTTTGTTTGACGACATGACTCCAAACTATTCCAGTATTGTTTGTGCTGAGTGGCAGCCCAGGTGTCAATCTGAAGCTTCACCCAACACTTGGATACCGGAATAGCTGGCTCAGGGCCAATGAAGTCATGTGATGCTCCAGTGCGAGCTAACTCATCAGCCAATTCATTTCCAGCGATGGAAGAATGGCCAGGTACCCATACAAGGTGAACAGCGTTTGCTGAATTCAGCTCCTCAATTTGAGTTCGACAAGCGATAACTATCTTCGACCTGGAGTTGGCCGAAGCAAGTGCTTTAATAGCAGCCTGGCTATCTGAACAGAAGTATATTACTTTGCCCATTACGTGCTGCTGAAGTGCTGATTGCACTCCGCACATAAGAGCAAAGATTTCGGCCTGAAAAACGGTGCAGTGTCTGCCAAGTGAATAAGACTGATACAGCCTTAGTTCACGAGAATAAACACCAGCACCTGCTCGACCTTCTAGAAGGGAGCCATCAGTGTAACATACAATGCCGTCTGAAATACTTCTCTCCAGATAACCAGATGTCCACTCTTCCCGGGAAGGGAATTTCGTGGAAAATGTCCTATATGGAAAATTACAAGCAATTGTAAGATCACTTGGAGCAAGGACAACTTTGTCCCAATTCACCAAAAGTGGAAACAACGAGGTGTGTGTTGAACTGCGGTTCACAGGAGTTTCCTCTAGTAAACCGAGTACCCATAGACGGTAAGTGCAAGAAAGTGCTTCTTGTTTGAGATGAATGTGTAGTGGGACAACGTCAAAGAGAACTTCGAGCGCTGCCGTGGGAGTTGAAGAGAACGCTCCAGACATCGCCATTAAGCACATCCTTTGGAGATGGCCTAACTTTGATTGGACCGTTCTCACTTCGCCCTTTTGCCACCACACAAGACATCCATAGGCCAATATTGGCCGAACAACAGTTGTGTAGATCCATTTGATATACTTGGGTTTTAGACCCCAAGTTGTACCAAAGGTTCGCCGGCATTGCCCGAAGGCCATACAAGCTTTCTTGATTCTGAACTCAACATGAGGTGTCCAGGAAAGCTTGGAATCAAGAATGACTCCAACGTACTTTACCTGTTCAGTCATATTGATTTCAGAATCAAAGAGACGTAAAGTTCGAACACCATTACGGTTTCACTTTTCCGTGAAAAGAACAATAGATGTTTTACTCGGATTTACCGAAAGGCCATATTGGCGACACCAACCCTCAACTACCTGAAGAGCGTTTTGCATCAGGTCGAAAAGGGTGCTGATGCACATACCGACTAACAATGTTAGGTAGTTGTCGGCAAAACCATAAGTAGGAAAACCGCTATTATTGAGTTGCCTCAATAGCGTATCTGCTACGAGATTCCATAAAAGTGGTGATAAGACTCCCCCTTGGGGGCATCCACAAACACTCAATTTCCTAATCGCCGCTTGACGCAATGTCGAGAAGAGATGTCGGTTTTTGAGCATTTGGTGAATCCAATTGGAAATCATTGGAGATATACCATGACCCCGTGCGGCTTCCAATATGGCATCGAAAGGCACGTTGTCAAAGGCACCCTCGATATCTAAGAAAACACCCAAGCAGGATTGCTTTTGAGCGAATGCCTTCTCGATATCGTAAACAACTTTGTGTAAAAGAGTCACAGTGGACTTTCCAGATTGGTAAGCATGTTGGTTCACATGAAGAGGCACATTGGCCAGATAAACATCACGGATGTGATGATCCACAATGCGTTCTAAGCATTTCAGAAGAAAAGAGGTCAAACTGATAGGTCTGAAGCTCTTTGCTTCTTCATACGACGCGCGACCCACTTTCGGAATAAACTTCACAGTAATATCCCGCCAGGATTTGGGAATATACCCTGTAGCAAAACTGCAAACAAGTAGTTGTTTCAAAACATGTTTGAAATGATCAAATCCCTTCTGAAGCATAATAGGATAAATCCCATCTGCCCCAGGAGATTTGAAAGGAGCAAAGCTACTAAGTGCCCATTCAATCGATTCTAAAGTTATGATACTCCGAGCCGAAGCTAAAGAATCATAACTACAAGAAAAGACATCAGGTTCATCCGAAGATGTAATATCCACACATCCGGGGAAGTGTGTACTGAATAAACATTCTAAAACTTCCTCATCAGAGGAAGTGAAATCACCATTTGGCAAACGAAGTTCGTTCACTTGAAAATCCTTAGATTTTGCAAGGATTTTGTTAAATCGACTGGCTTCACTCAGACTGGAAACATTTGTACAAAGGTTTTTCCAGCCGGATCGTTCAGCAGACCGAAGAGCTTTCTGGTAGGCCTTGCGAGCCGACCTGAAAGCCTCCGATCCAGCCGAACGTCGTCTGTTCCAACTCTTTCTACATTGTTTCCTAAGCTTCGCCAGATCGGAGTTCCACCAAGGGGTTCCTCTTGTGGTCTTCACAGACCGCAGAGGGCAGGCTTCTTCAAAAGCTTCCATGATGAAGGCCGTTGTGGTATCAACGGCATCATCTAAATCACTTGGAGTGTCAATTGATGGTGAGTATCCATGAAATTTGGCTGCAACCAAATCGGTAAAGAGATCCCAGTTGGTTGACCGGGGATTCCTGAAACGCAAAGTTTGCGAAGTAAAATTCACATGTTCAAACAAGATGTAACGATGATCAGATAAAGATTCTTCATCTGACACATGCCAATTGGTCAGCTCATGACTAATTCTGCTAGAGCAAAGCGTTATGTCTAACACTTCCTCTCTACCAGATACCATGAAGGTTGGGCGGTTGCCTATGTTAAGTAATCCAAGATCTGTACTACTCAAGTATTCCATCAAACTGGAGCCTCTCAAATTGATGTCTGAGCTGCCCCAGATTATATGGTGAGCATTAGCATCACTACCAACAATTAGCGGAAGGCCTTTTGAAGTGCAGTATGCAATGACTTGCTTGAAAGCATCCGTAGGGGATGGTTCATCATGCGGTAAATAAACCGAACAATAAACGTATTTCCTGTTGGGGTTTCCAACAGATACATCTATTATGATAGCACATACATCTCTGGTAGTTAGTTCAGAGATGAGTGTTGCAACGATTGCGTTGTTGACAAGCACACATGCTCGAGGCATGACACGTGAGTTTGCCATTTCATTTTTACTGAAAGTAGCAAACACCGGATTGACAAGGTTTCCTAAATAGAAATTCCCCTTACGAAAGTAAGGTTCTTGGACTAACGCCACTTGGGCTGTACCATTTTGCATAAGTCTACAAAGATTGATCGTTGCTGTTCTTTTGTGCTGAAGATTGATCTGAGCTATCCTAACCGTAGCCACTACCCAAACTAGGCAAGATTAAACTCTTAACAATCACAGCACAAAAAAGAACAGCAACAATAAAGCCAGATCGGTATCGAATTGAGTGCGCCAAAGGCGAGGATGCACAGAATACACTGTGTAAAACGCATAATGCGAAACCATATAGGTGAAAATCTAAACTAATTAATAACATCTTCATAATCCCGCCCTTATTCAGCCTCAAGTATGAGATTGAAGAAGGGCAGCTGATTGTCTCGGAGAAACACAAGGTCCACCGCGCTATTGCTCCGGTTAGCACAGTAAGGGCAAATACTGTGGAGGGTGCCCTGGTACTCCACAGGCTCCGTTTGCGGTTAGGTTTTTATTAGACCCCCCTAGCCATTCATTCCTAGGCACGGTAAGCATAAAGCCGCATAACACCATGAATTAGGGGTCACCTGATTAGTGGATTCCTACCACTGGAACAGGCGGTCCGTAGTGCTATTCTTAGCCAGTTGAACTAACCGCTACCGACACTACACAGCTATCTAGGCTGATCGGGAAAAGAAGTTGATATTGGTGATCAACTTCATACGGGCCCGAAAAGCCGTCAAATACATTTTAATATGATTTTGCTCACACCTACCTGGATAAGGTTGATGATTTTTCAGTCTTTCCTATATGGATGGACATCCAGTTGAAGGAAAATGTTTCCCGGAGTTCGTTCCGGGGCAGGTAAATATCCATCACAACATCCTAGATCACAACCACCGTTTACGTGTGCAAAAAAAAAACTCAAAACAAACACCCACCGTTGTTGAGATCAGGGCGAGATGCGAAAACAAATTTTGGATATAAATAATCAAGTAAAATACCCATAACTAAATAAAACGTTTGCTCATTGTTTGAAAATAATTTTATTTAGATTTTTCTGGTAGGTAACTTTGTATTTCATTGAATAAAAATGGAAATATTTGAGATTAAAATGAAATACTTATTTTGTTGTTTAATGAGTACGCCATAATCCGAGTGCTGTCGTGAAGCTCTATCCAGTTGACAGATGAGCGAATGAACATTCGTTTGTTTTGGTTCATTCCATTTCTCACATCGAAAATGAAGCTCTCACCTCATTCGAGTCGACAACCGGAATCGAGTGAGAAGAGTCATGTGACGACGAGGTGAGAATAGTCGACTCGAGTCATTCGCCGTGCAGAATGACCACAAAAATGAGTCCACAACGTTTTATTGCCATTTTTACTTATTTTGAAGTTGTCTTCGTTCTGAACGAGCAGCATCTGAAAATTGCGATCCCGGCTACATTTTTTCCTACTGTGCATCGGTAGGGCGCATCGTTTTTTCATATAC